>NC_081347.1:24530488-24783038 GCF_029784015.1 Lycium ferocissimum | reverse complement strand
TCATGATAGTATTTGGCTGCTAACACTTACATAGGAATAAAAACGGAATACAAACAATAATTTTGCTGCAACCTGCTAGTTAGGTCATCATATTCAATTATTTGTGGTTAATATTTGTGGTTAATATGTGCACCTTCGTACGAAGACGACTACTAACTTGTTTGGTCAAACTTCTAAAATTTAGCCGGCATCTAGTGCTTTCAATCAAGCCAAACAAAAGGGGTGGTCCCATATAAATTCCACATCAGTAAAAACTCAAAACATTGAATTCAGGAAATCAGAATTACTTGATTGAAGTCTTTGAGGCCAAGACAAAAATGGACAGTCGCTTATGTTCAAACTGCAATTCTCAAAAGGTGGGAATTAGGGAGTTTTAAAATGTTATCAAGATCTTGCTGTGATTTTTTAACCTTGATTATGACATTCCAGTGCCCCAACCAAGAGGGGTGTAAAATTTTCAAAGTTTCTCCAAAAAATTCTCTTTAACCAAAAATACACAATAATTTGCCATTTTTAAGATTAAGCATCATACCAAATGCCTTCTTTTCTTACTTCACTAGAGGAGAATACTAAATTTGTAATGAGAAACAAATTATACCTTCGAAGAAACGTTATTGTATCCACTGACAAATAAATGAAAAAAAGATTTTCCTGACGAATGGAATTGTAATATTTAGCAGAGGGATGAAGAGAAAAAGATAATTCACTGTTTACTTTTGTTGGTTTTTTTCAAATATGAAGCAGCAGCGAGGTTCTAATACAATTGAAAATCGTTTCTAAAATTTTATTAGCTTTTGGGCTTTAAATAACCAATCGAAAATAGAAATTTTGCAGAATAAATATTTAAAATTTAAATTATTTCGACAATTTAAGACATCTAATAAAAGCTTAAATTTAAACAATGCATTCAACTGCTCTGACAAGTAAACAACTAATTATTCTAGCAAACAGTATTAACATGTAGTACAAAATATCTAACACTCCTTTGCTTCAGTTGAATCTAAAATGGTTGTTCCTCATCAACTTTTTCTTCGATCGTTTGTGTTTGAGGATCGTTTTAGTATCTTTAAACTTGCACACTTTTGTAACATGACACGTCGGTAAGGCCAAAAGCGTATAAACAATTAAGGCTCATACTCTGTTAAGTTATAATATAATTTAACGTATCGTCTCCGAAAATCGGAACCACCAAGGCAGATTTGAAAGAATCAAATTGATTAAAAATGAGTAGGGTTTGAATTTTGTAAATCACTTAAACACAACAAAGACCTTGTGTTACCTTTGCTCTCATCTCCTTCCTACTTGTTATTTCATTGGACTTGGATCCGAGGTCAACATGTTCAAGAAAGCACCTAGGGGCCTGATAATAGGGAAAACTACGTATATATACGTATTATAAAATATTTACGAAACGTGACGATAATTTTCCTTATTTACAAAATATAACGATATTTTACGAAACATGACGGATGTTCATATATTTTTTGTTTTTTAATTTTATTTTCAGAAAATTATTTTTTTAAAAAAACAATTTTATATTTTTTTAAAAATTATTTTTTTAAAAAAATCTTTCTTTTTTTTTTTTTTGCTCAAAGGCTTAAAAAATTACCTCAAATTTTTGTGTATGAAAAATATATGAAATGTGTATGTGTAAGCGAAATTTTTAATATAGTTTTTCATACACAAAATATGAATGAAATTTTAAGTCTTGAGCGAGATATACACATTTTATACCATTCTCATACATAAAATTTTAAGCGTAATGTTTACTTCTTGATCGTGATATACACATTTCATACGTTTTACATACACAAAATTTGAGCGAATTTTTTAAGCATTGAGCAAGATATACACATTTCATATACAAAAATTTAAGCGATTATTTTAAGTCTTGAATGTTGTATTCAATATTGTTGTAGTTGTATTAATTTTAGAGAAATTTAACATGAACTTTATACACGAAAATGTGAGTGAAATTCTAAGCCTTGAGGGAGATACAAATTTCATACCGTTTTCATAAATACAATTTTGAGGTGATTTTTTAGGCCTTAAACGAGATATACACATTTCATACAGTTTTCATACCATTTTCATACGCTAAATTTTGAGCAAACTTTTTAAGCCTTGAGCGAAATATACTTATTTCATACAACTTTTATACATACATTTTTGAGCGAAAAAATATAAAAATTAAAAAATATTTTTTAATTTTAAAAAAAAATATGTTTGTTATAGGATTTGTAATGTTATGTTTTGTAAATAGAAAACTATCGTCACGTTTCGTAAATATTTCTCCTTAATATGTATATATACGTAATTTACCCTAATATTTAGTACTAATACCATAGACGGAAGGCAACAAACTTAGTGTTCTAGCATTGACAATTCTCCAAAATAAAACAATTCAAGTTCAACTCATAAGCTCATATCTGTACATATTTCACAGCATTATCATTTAACTTGTGCATTTAGACCATGAAAATAAAAACAAGAAATGGTCACATTTTCTAAGGGTAGAAAGCTTTTGCCAGCCTTGAGTTCATGACAGACGTTTGGATTTGCTCAGCTTTAACCAAATCCTAATTAGGAACTAGAGTGAGTTTACAACATACAGCTACAGCAAATAGCTGCAAAAATAAACATTAGCAAATCAACTGATTGCAATAATTGGGAAAAAAACCACTTGACTCAGTTAACCTCACCCTCGAGAAATAGCCGAGATAATTAGAATACCAACCTTTATACAAGCTTAACCTCAACTATGAAATCCCAACTCAAGCTAGTGCCTGACACTACAATCATCCGATATTGTCTCCTCTGATGAGGCGTCGCTATTGATGACAATCAGGTCAATTCTTTTATCCACCTCTGACTTACAATGTTGATTCCCCTGTCTCATAGCAACTGCAGGGCGATGAGTGCTACTATCATTCAGCTCACTTCTTGGTGAAGCGTTCAATCTGTTCCTTGATTCGCAATGAGCTCTGTTAGGTTCAGAAAACGGTAGACCAACCCACGGATGGAAAATCCATGAAGAATCTGGGGCAAATCCAGGAGGCCTGGGTGGAATAGCAACCACTTCCTTAAGCCAGTGAGGCAAATTACCCACTTCAGACCCTGAGTTCATAATACGAGATCTGAATGAGCATTCAACACCTGAACCTGCACGGTTTTCGGATTGATTGAACCTAGCTCTTTTGCGTTTTCCCCTGAGACTGAGAGACTCTAAGGTCTCTACATTTGTTGTAGCCACGTGAAGTTGTTTAAACGAAGTTCTTTGAGCATTTTTAAAATTGCATGGTATTTGACTCTGGATATTGTCCTCTGACTGGGAATATGCATGTCCGAGTGAAAGTTGAACATCATCCATATCATGGGACAAAAGATCAGCTTTACGTAACTGTCTCACATGGGATATGGATTTTCCATGTAAAAGTTTCGTCTGCTCCTCCACCCACTGTTCGGCCAAGTCCCTCGGTGTCCTCCAGGAAAAAAAGCGCAGCCTTGGATCCCTCAACATCACATCCCAGTTGCCTCTTCCATGCCTCCGAAGACCAATCCAAAGAGAATCTAGCTCCTCTTCAGACCACATGGTTGGAGACCCGAATTTTTCTGCAAATGTCCTCTTGTTTCCCTTTTGAGATCTTGCTCTATTAAGAATGTTGTCCAGGATCATTTGATGTCGGTGAAGTAATGATGCATCAACAGGAAACTGAGGAACTGCTCCTTGAATAAATTCCCTTGGTTGATTCCATACATCAGCCAACTGTGAGGAGCTCGAAACTAAAGCTTGACGACTGACCATGGATTCAGTTGGCAGTGACAAACCAAGAAAATCTGGGGATTCCGCTAAAGTAGACCCACAATGCTTCTTGTGTTCTAACGAGGAACCTTTTCCTTCTTTAGAATTCACATGAGCATCCTTATTTTCCTGCATGCTTGCTAATGGGAAAAAGTTGTAGGTTCTATCTTCTGAAAAAAGCTGAAAGCAAACAATTTAATGCATCTCAATCAAAATTAAAGACTCACTTCATTGAAAGTATCACAGCTTCACGGAAAACTGCTATACATTGAGGGTGTGTTTTGTACGGAGGAAAACATTTTTCAGAAAATGTTATCCAGTTTTTCCATGTTTGGTTGGTCAAATTGTTTTGGAATTTCTGTTGGAAAACAAGTTCCCTAAAAATGAGGAAAATGACTTATCCTTAGGGAAGTAGGGAAAACAAGTTCCAAAGTGAAATTCCAAGTTCATTGTCTCTTCCCCCCCCACCCAACGCCTCCAACCCCCCCCCTGACCATCCCCCCCCCCCCCCCAAAACCCTCGAACTCCCCACCTCATCCCAATCATGTTTGCTAGATTACATATAAATGCTCCTGAGACAATAGTTTTTCGTTTACTTACCTAACACTAGAAAATAAGTAAGAAATCCACTTGTTTTTCAGAAAAAAAAAAAAAAACATTTGCCATGGAATACATTTTCCTTCATACCAAACACACCCTGAGATGACCAGCTATTTCTTTAGCACTTACCTGCAGTAAATCATTTTTCGAAGAAATGCCGTCACTACTATCAGCCATTGGCTTTACAGATAAGCAACCAGCTTCAGGCACCTCTGCATGACTTGGAGTTATCTTCTCAGGCTTGTTGTCAAGTAATTCCAAACTTTTGTCAGAAGGCACCTTATGTAAAACCGTAGAATCATTTCCATTCAAGGAGCAAGGAGGGTTCTGCTGAATTTCCGGTGCAGTTGGAATGAGGTGTTCATCAAATGCTTCTTCTGACCTTCTATTACAGTCCGTTTTGTCATCACTGTCTGTACATGGTAATTTAAAACAGAAGCATACTGAGACACATAGAATTCGTGAACACGAGCTCCTACACAAACAAATATCTTAAATCCAGGAGGATAAAACCAAATAAAAATACATACCACAAGGAATAGATAGATCTAAAGCTTGGGACCCTCTGTTACTTGCAACCTCTAAGGAAGACGATATTGGCACTTCAGTTTTAGATAAAGCATCAAAAGAAGGGTCCTGAAGAGTATGAAATGATGAATCTTTGACAGCATCGGAAGCAACACTATAGTCAAAACCAGAGAAACCTACACCAGAATTTGGAACAGCTACTTCGCCGGTTGGTGGAGCTACTTCGACTGTAGGCTGTTCCTTGACATCTAACAATCTGTACAAGCAAAATCCAGGAAATAAAATTGAATATCTAGGTTACATTTCCAACAAATAATCTTTCATTAAACCTGTCTCCTCGCTTCACTATAAGGCAGGAGCAGAAGATAGTTAAGCTTACATCTCCATCTGTGAAGCTGAGACAGCACAAGAATGGTCACCTCCGCTGGTTGTCTATAACGAAATAAAAAACTTGGTTAACATTGAAAATTATATGATTTGCTAGAGAAATAGTTTGCATGTCAGTCTTCAAAGATGAACCGAGCAGCTATCAGGTTCTATCGAAGTGAGTTATCAATGCCTTCGCATAGCTTAACATGTCAAAGGAGAAAACAAAGTATCCAGTTTGAACAGGATGCACAAAAAAAAAAAAAATAATAATAATAATAATATAATCTCATGCAAAGTGAAATTGTCTCTCAAATTAAAGAACCTATATGCAGTTATACAAAAGCAAGTATGTTTATATATTAGTTGAGCCTTGTCTGGACATGAAACCAAAATGTTTTGTTTCTACACACGTTTTGTTTTCTTATCCAAATATTCTTGATTTTATGTTTCTGAAAACAAAAACAAGAAAACTCTCAGAATTATCCCAAATCACATCTCCCAAAACCAAATCCAAACAAACATACAAACAAAACAAAGCAAAATAGACGAAAAACAAGAAACATAGTTTGTAGTCTAAGCGCCCTCAAAAATATAATAAAATCCAGACACCAATTTAAGACCCCATGTAGCAAAAGCAGAGACTAGATATAAGTTTTAGCGTTAATCTGCATGCTTGTGGTTAAACATATGACTTCATCAACTAAAGAGCTAATAACTCGTACTTAAAACAGTCGAAGGAAAATGGAATAAGTATAAATATTTGTGTCATGTATTCAAAGTAAGAGTCTAGAGAAATCCTAAGACTATACGACAAATGCATAATATATTTGTAGTTTTTTTCTGCCATTTTTGCACTTTTAGTTTAGGAATACAAATAACTATAAAATAGATTAGAAAAAATTATGAACCACCAGCATTCATCTCCAAAAATTGGTTAAATATCTTTCAGATGGTTTCTGAGTTACTGTCAATAAGGCTAATATGGCTCACTTCCTAATATTATCTAAAAGTCAACTGGCAAAAGTTCCCTTCACTCCTAGTAATGAAATGGCTTTTCCTAGGATAAGGATTAACCTCCGGATGCTTAAACTCTGCTGAAAGATCCATAGAGCAACTCTTAGAAACTGATTTTTCAGAGCCATGAGGAGCAACAAGACATGCAGTATTTTCAACTGACAAACAAGCAACATCTTCAACTTCAAGCTTGCACTTAGCATCCGCCGGACCTGCATCCTTGCCCCGCTTGGCTCTCCGCTGAAAAGTAATCAGACTGGAAGACGATTTACTTTTTCTTACTGCATTTACAGAGAGGCTCTGAGAGATGTCTTTTAGTGTGCCAGCGTCTTCCAGACTCGGCTTCCCCAAATCAGAGGTATCACAATACTGAAGATTGCATCTCCTCTCACCCCCAGAATTTGGAGTGACCAAATCCTGTTCTCTCGAAGTATTCAATCCTGTCAACAGGGAAGGTGAAAACCTCTGGGTGCATTTACTATCACATCCACAACCTGAGGTAACGCAAGAACATAAACTCTTTTGTGAACTCCTTGGTTCTCCTTCAGAGAGAGGCCCTCTGAAACCCTTTGAAGCGTGAGCTTCTTCAGAATTACCCTGCGAAGATGAACAGCAATTAAGCAACTTAGGAAAGTTTACAAGTAAGACACCTTTTCTAACGACCGGAATAATAATCTGGTAGAGGCAAGATGAAAATTCTTTTAATGAAAACCAGAACGCCACAAAAGGCCAGATTAAAGCTCAAAATCCATCCCTCCGACTCAGCTATCTAACAGTCACAGTCCCTAAAAAGTCATAATAAAAGCCCAGAAGACATATCATATAAGTATAAAATAGTTTCAATAACTCAATTACCTATCTGCTTTCTTCATTTTGACAAGGAACAGGCATTTAAATGTGCCAATTGATACAAATAAGCTTTCAACAGTGTGCACAATTTTCATCCTTAAAAAATACTTAAGTAAACTTAAAAGAGAATGTCAAGATGCAGCTACATCCAATCAGTTGTTTCTGCATTGATCCTCTTTCAGTAATCACCATAACTTCTACTTGACGGGAAAAATAATGTAGAAGAAGAATAATACTGAGGAGGGCAACGTGTCCTCGTTCGACAAAATCTGAAGATATAAAAGGACAAGAGCTGGAAACAAGAAGTGTGCGTCAATCATATGCGAATCAGTTTGAACCATTTGACTTCCTGTATAATGGGACTAATTAAGTTTTACTACCTCTAACCCATAAAAGAGACCTAATTAGAAATCGGGAGAGCAGTAGATCTTTATTGTTACTTCCCGAGATCTTTTTTTTTTCCCCCCCTTCTCAAAAAAAGATCTAGGGAAGTAACAATAATGTACTAGAATTGGATGCAGAACTGTGAGTAGTATAAAATGTGGAAATGTAATAGTAGTATTTTGGGAAAGATTTTGAATGACCATGTATCTGAGGCGGAGGGAAATGGAAAGTCAAGTCAACTAGTTTGGAAGGTGCAGAAAGATTTTTTTTCAAAAGCGTCCTGCACAACTAGGCAGAGATAAAAAGAAAAAGAACTATAACTAGGCTAGATGTACAGTACTGAAGTAGTGAAGTGAAGCAACAAATCTCAGATGCTGCAAAATAGATTGCAGATGCACCACCTATTGCTCCTGAAGAATACCCTATGCTACTTAGTGAAGCACCTCTGAACCCCAAGGCTAATAGAGAAAAATTTACTCAAATCATGTTTGAAACTTTCGATGTGCCTACCATAAATGTTCCTGTTCAGGCAGCCTTGTCTCTTTATGTCAGTGGCCATACAACAGGTTGTGATGGTATAAAACAACAACAACAACAACAACAAGCCCAGTATAATCCCACCATGTGGGGTCTGGGGAGGGTAGAGTGTACGCAGACCTAACCCCCACCTTGAAAGGTAGGGCGGTCAAGCTTCCGAAAGACCCTCGGCTCAAGAGAGGAAAAGAGAGGAAAACAAGACAAAAGGTCAGATAGGGTCAAGCATACCGAAAACAATATGAAAACAAGGAATAACAAAAGCGAGAAAGTCATAGAAGAACAGTCCGGAAAGAAAGGAGCATTAACTACTATAGATAAATAAGATAAACAAAGTACACGGCCCAACAAATATAAGCAGCAAATACGAAAATCAAACGGCAATAAACAAATGAGCAAATATGCAACTCCTATGGTGAAAGGATAAGCCACCTAGCCTTCTATCCTAATCTGAGTCCTCCACAGCCTCCTATCTAAGGTCATGTCCTGGGTAAACGTGCCATATCCCGTCTAATCACCTCTCCCCAATACTTCTTCTTGACCTCCCTTTACCTCTCCCGAAACCGTCCATAGCCAACCTCTCACACCTCCGCACCGGAGCATCCGTCTCTCTCCTCTTCACATGCCCAAACCATCTCGCCTCGCTTCCCGCATCTTGTCCTCCACCGATGCCACTCCCACCTTGTTTCGATATCTTCATTCCTAATTCTATCCCTTCTAGCGTGCCACACATCCACCGCAAGCATTCGCATTTCCGCGACTTTCATCTTCTCGAACGTGACATCTTCGACGGCCAACACTCCGCTCCGTACAATAAAATTCCGTCTAACTACCACTTTGTAGAACTTGCCTTTAAGTTTTGGTGGCACTTTCTTATCACACAAGACTCCGAGCCTCCATTTCATCCACCTCGCACCAATACGATGTGAAACATCGTCGTCGATATCCCCATCTCCTCGTATAATAGACCCAAGATACTTCGAAACTTCCTTTCTTTTGAATGGCTCCGGGTACCACCACTCACTTCTCGCCACCACGCGTACGCCACCGAACCCCGCACTCCAAGTATTCTCGTTCGGTCCTACTCGAAATTTAGACACCAATGTCCGTCTCCTCCGCCATCGTTAACTCCGTCATCTCGTCAATCCATCCCCGAACAACACACACCAAGGAACCTTACCTTGTATTTGTCGCGTCAATTCATCCATCACCAAGGCGAATGAAACCAAGGGCCGATCCCCGACGCAACCCCATCGAATAAAAGGAGCGGTTCCGAGTCTCCTCCTACCGTCCTTACCCTAGTCTTAGCTCCATCATACATGTCCTTTATCGCTCTAACGTACACCACAGACACCTTTAGCCTCCAAGCATCTCCATGACCTCTCGGGGCACTTTGTCGTGTTTTCTAGGTCAACGAATACCACGCGCAAGTCCCTCTTCCGCTCCCTATACCGCTCCACCAATCTCCTTACAATATGAATGGCTTCGTAGTCGAGCGTCCCGCACGAATCCAAACCGGTTCTTCCGAAATACACACCTCTCCTCACCCTCATTTCCACCACCCTTTCCCCACACTTTCATAAAGCGTGACTTAGCAACCATACCTCTACAAGTTGCTTGTACCAATGTCTCCCTTGTTTCGTACACGAGATTCATCGTACTCCGCCTCCATTCTTCCGATCTTCACCGTCTTCAAAATGGCATTAAACAACCCAAATTTCACTCACTCCAAGCCTACCCCGCCCGCATTCTTCCAAAATTCCGCATCCTTCACAAGTCCTGGCCGCTCTTCCCCCCGCGCATCCTACGAACAATGCCTCCCTTCACCTCCTCGACCTTTATACTCCTACAATAACCAAAGTCGCGACGCCTATCGCAGTGCTCCAAGTCTCCCAACACAATGTCTCTCGTCCCCTCTTTCGTTCAAGAGTTCATGAAAATACGACCGCCATCTCCGTCTAACGCGGTTTCCGTACCAACACTTGGCCATCCTCGTCCCCGATGCACTTCACTTGATCCAAGTCGCGTGCCTTCCTCTCTCACCTCGGCGAGCTTAAATAGCTTCTTATCCCCACCTCTCGTCCTCTAGTTCTCGCATAAAGCGCGTTCAAAGGTCGCCGTTTTAGCCGCCGAAACCGCCAACTTCGCCTCCTTTCTCGCCATCTTATACTTTTCCCCGTTCGTCCGCTTCTCTTCATCATCCTCGCTATCTACCAACTTCACATATGACGTTTTCCGCCTTCCTCGGACCGCTCCATCTCACCACCAATCCCTGCCCACCACGCGGCCCGCGAGACCCTCAATACCTCTCTACCGCTTCCCTAATGCAACCGGCCGTCCTATCCCACATACGTTTCGCATCCCCCTACTATCCCACGCTCCCATAGCCATCAACTTCCCCCATCTCTGTGGCACCAGACGGAGTCAAACTCCCCACCTAATCCCTCGGTCGGTCATCCACGACCCTCTTCTTCTTCTTCCTTCTTATCTCCAAATCCATCACCAATAGCTTATGTCGGGTCGTAAGATTCTCACTGTATGACCTTGCGATCCTTACAGAGGCCTTTATCATCTTTTCTAAGAAGCAAAAAGCCCATTTCCGCGCCGCAATACCGAGCTACGAAAGGTTACCAAGTGTTCCTCCTTCTTCGAAAAACTCGAGTTGGCTACTACCAATCCAAAAAGCTTTTGCGAAATCCGTGAGCGAGACTCCTCCACCATTCCCGTTCCCGAAGCCAAATCCTCCACGCACCTCGTCATAATCCTCGAAACACTCCAACGTGCCCATCATAAATCTCCTCCTATGAATAACTTCTCGCAGCACCTATACTTACCACCACTTCGTCCAAGTCCTCCCAAAAGCGCCTTTTACCTCCTCGTCCAAACCCACTTCGTGGCGCGTAGCACTAATAATGTTCAAGTGCGAACCTTCCAACGACTAACTTAATCGCCATCATCCCGTCATCGATCCTCCTAACCTCTACCACCTAGTGTCTCTAAGCTCACTATCTACTAAGATCCCTACCCCATTCCTATACCTCGACTTGCCCGAGAACCAAAGCTTGTACCCGTCCACATCCTTAGCTTTAGGTCCTACCCATTTAGTCTCTTGGACGCAAGCTATATTAATCCTCCTCTTCTTAAGAATCTTAACTAACTCTATGGACTTTCCCGATAAAGTCCCAATATTCCAAGACCCTACCTCAACCAAGCTCCCTCAACCCCCTTAGCTCCCCCAACCCTAGCCCCCGATCCCAACCAAGAACATGACCCTAGTCTACCATCCCTCGCCAAAGCCAGTAAAGCAAATATACGCTAGTGAAAGGTTAATCTAAGACAAACGAAGGATCAATAATAAAGCACAAGATAGCAACAGTCTATAAGCAGTGAAATAGGTATTCAATTAGGCGGAAAGGTGCAAAATTTATAAGGCTAAAAGACAGGAAATGGGCTATTGGAGGTACCGACTCCAAGTAAATAAAACCTGTTCACCACCGAGAAATCTCTGTTTGCCGCCGGAAATACTGTTCTCTGCCGGAAAATACTGTTCACCGGCCGGAATCACTGTTCACTGCCGGAAAACTCGAGTACCTGTGCAGAACCTGCCCGGAAACCTACTGGTGGAGGGTTTCCGGTCGCAGTGTAGAAGAGAAAGGAAAAGAGAAAGAAAAAAAAAAAAAAAAAAAAGGAAGAAGGAAAGAAAGAAAGAGGAGAGAGAACAGAGGAGAGAGAGAGAGAGATCCGGCCGGGTCGTCGTCGCCAGTCGCCGGTGGCCGTTTGGGGTGGGGGGTGGGTGGGGTGGCGGTTGGGCCCGTGCAATCATTTGACTGGATCTTGCAGATTATTTGATGAAGATCCTAATGAAGAGACGGTATTCACTTACCACTAGTGCTGAGCAAGAAATTGTCCGCGACGTGAAAATAAACTAAGCACATCTGCTATTGAGAATAGCTATGAGTTAGCAGATAGCCAGGTAAACCGGTGATTACAATTGGAGCAGAGAGGTTTAGATGCCCAGAACTCTTGTTCCAGCCATCACTCAGTTGAAATAGAAGCTACTGGAATCCGTGAAACAACTCACTGTTCCATCATGAAGTATGATGTTGAGATCAGAAAGGAGCTTTATCGTAACATCATTCTCAGTGGTGGAACCACTTGTTTCCTGGTATTGCTGACCGTACGAGCAAGGAAATTAATGCCCTTGCTCCAGCAGCATGAAGATCAAGGTGGTGTGACCTCCTGAATGGAAGTATAGAGTCTGGGTTAGAGGATCCATCTTAGCTTCTCTCAACGCCTTCCAACAAATGTGGATAACGAATGGTGAAGATGTTGAACCTCTCCCTTCCACTGTTCATTGGAAATGCTTTTAAGTAAAGGCTGTTTTTGCAAGCTGGAGGCTACATATAGTGACGAAAACATTAGAAGCGCAAGGCAAAGGTCTCTGCTTGTGTTTTGCTAGACATCGTGAGCAATTGGAATGAAATGGATAAAATGTAGGATCACCCTATACAACCCAATATGTTTTTATGATGGTGGTGTCTGGTCTTAGCTTGCACGCACCCTAACTTTTCCATTGTGTACCTGCTACCTTCTGCTAGCACAGGTACCGAGACACTATGCCCACTAAGACTTATGCAAATAGGGAGATATCGCTACATCCGCTGAGATTTGAACCCGAGACCTCATGGTTCTCCCACTTCATTGACTACTAGACCAAACCCTTGGGTGCTCCCTATACTAAACTATACTTACTGAATCCTAAGACTAACATAGAGAACATAACCCAAGTCACGTTTGAAAGTTTCAGCACCTGCCATGCCCCTTGCTATTTAGGCAATCTTGTCTCATTATGCCCGTGGACGTACAACAGGTGGAATTTTCCTTGATCCGAGTGATGGTATCACACAAAGAGTCAATGACATGAGAGGGTAGCTCAAGTAGAAAGCACCCGCCACCTCCCACCTTATAGTTTTCGGTTCGAGTCACCATGTTACTATATGAACAACAAGAAAGACACAGATAATGACAATTTATGAAGGTTATGCCCTTCCCATGCCATCCTTTGAGTGGATTTTGGTGGTACTGATCTTACTGATTATTTGGGTGAGCCTGACGAATAGAGGGTAATCATTATCCACTAGTGTTGAGTGGGAAATCGTAGGAAATGTTAAAGAGAAACTAGCATATGTTGCTCTCGATTTTGAGCAAGAGACAGAAACTACAAAGAGACACTCTGTTGTAGAGAAAGCTACGACGAGTTACCACATGGTGAGGTGATCCCAATTGGAGCAGGAAGTCTTGTTCCAGCAATCACTTGTTGGAATGGTAGTTGCTGGAGTCCATGAAATAACTTAATATTCGATAATGAAGTGTGGTGTTGATAAGAAAGGATCTCTATGCAACATTGTTTGCTTGGAGAGAATCCAGTCCTAATTATTAACTATACTATGCTTGGAAATGTGCATAGGGTAACTTGAAGAGTGTTAAAGGGATTATGGTAGTCCACCTATGCTACAACCGGGCAGCAGGGAAAGAAAGAAGTAACAGATCAGATGGAGTTGATGCAGATTGCAGCAGGATTGGGGGAGGTAGAAGTGAGAAGACTAATCAACATGGATGGCACACTAGCAATGAAGACCTAGAAAGAAATTTGACGAGTTATATTGATTTACCTTCAGATTAACAGGGCTGTCTCGTGTCGACAGATCTATTCATGATGGAAGAAAGCATTGCCAAGAGCTCACAAGTTAAATACTAAGAGTTCAGAATATAAAGGGGATAACTGCACCTTCACAATTAATTTGATAGTAGGACGAACAAGGGAGAAGAATGCATTCACCCTATTCAAAAAGTTCAACTAACATAATTCTACAACGGTTTGTTTTGAAGCTAGTAGTAGCATATAAACTCAACAAGTGATTGCTTATCACGTAGAAAAGAGAGATTTTTCTTAATTGATGATGTCTGGACCAACTTGCACACTCCTCAACCATTCAACTGGGCAACTTGTCAAATCCACAAGCAGAAGATTGCCAAAGTAATCCTGCTTGCCAAGGTAAGAGCAAATGAGCTCACATCGGGGGTTGTAGCTGGGATTCGAACTTGGAATCCCCAATTTGTAACTCCCATGCTTCAACCACCATGTCATCCCCATTGGGATCATGTACAATATAGCAATAGCTTTTCGAACTATCAAAAACTTAAATCTTCTCTGACAAAAATGAAAAATCAAGTTTCGTTTATGAAAATTCTGCCAAAGTCACATTTTCCATACAAACTTCTGAGCCTACACCCCATCATAAGGAGTTCTTTTCTGACTCTCGTTTCAGTGGTTTTCGTTTCAGCTTGCACCCACCCCTACCAGGTCTATCATGTAAGCACAGGCAGACATACTCCAGTATATACAACTTTACAATTCATCACAAAAAGAACAACATGAACTCTTGAATTTTTTTAGACAAGAAACCATGAACTCTAGAATTTACCCTAATATACTCTTCATCCTAGTTGTCATTTCTAACTGGAAGTAAACGATTACCATAAAGCAGAGAGAAAGAGAGAGAGAGAGAGAGAATGGCTATTAAAGCTGTCAAATAAGCTATCACATTTGACAGGCCAAGAACAAGGACACAGTAGAACGGTAGCTGATAATCATATAATTAGCATTTGCATGATGTACTCCTGAAAGCAAGAGATACAAGTGTTAGGATCATGCACCGCACTACACATCTGTGTTTATATTGATTACCAAGAATCACTAGTACGTCAAAAACTAGGAGATGATCTGTATGTAGATTAGGATTTAATTCAGAATAATTGCCATGGTTTCATTTACAATGCGACGACATAAAGTAGAAGATGACTATCTAAAAATAAAATCAAGCCATGGCAAAGACCTCATACAACAACAGCAACTACTACTACACCTCAATCACAAGCACAGCAAAGACCTCATGCCTCCATAAAATCTTCAGTTCCCTAATCCAAATGAACAGTAGGATATATCAAAGATCTCACCTCAAGGTCTTTCTTTTCATCCTTGAAGCTAGGCTTCTCATACTTCTCCTCTTCCTTCACCAAAGGGGCTACACCGTTCAACTTGTGACACCCAGAAGGTGTATTAGGAATCCCATTTTCCAGATAAAGATCAGAACCCGGTAGCCTCTTTCGCTTGTAAGTCAAGAACACTTTTTTCCGAATCATTAAGTTTTTGAAAGGTTATACAGAAACGTACCGAAACTTCAGCAGCAAACTTAAAACAACATGAACTGCAAAGTCGTCGACTTGAAGCTAAAGCCACACAATATATATGCTGCAAAAACCATAAAAAGAAACTACATCAAAATGACATAACGTGAGCTCAACATTAATGGAACCACTTTTCATCCCATAGCATAGACTCGCTATTGGATTTTAACTTCGTGTTTTATACAATCTTGGCAAACAACAAGGAGGAAAAGTCTAAGCAACATTTACTCTTCAACCTAAAATCCATGCAAATAACCATATATTCTGGGATAATATGTGCAAGATTATCTTTTTTCAAATCAACAATGATGGTTATAGGAATTCCTAAATAAGCAGGAGTAGAACAGAACTTCCAGCTCAAACTTTTCAGAATCCACAACTTATCAAGCGCCCGTTACCAACATTTATTAAGCTCAGCAGAATCGTAACATTTTGTACCATGCCTATCTCTAAATACTACTCCCTATGTCCGGTTTTGACTTGGCTCGGAATTTTAGAAAGTAAAGTAGACTTTTGAATCTTGTGGCCTTAAATTAAAGATAAGTATAATGTAACGAAATGCCCTTTAATCTTGTGGTCTTAAACATGTCATGCGAATCACAGAGTTGCCAAAAAAGTAAAGAGGCATTCTATTTCTTACCGGACTAAACAGGAAAGTAAGACAAACAAATTGAAACGGAAGGAGTATTATTTATCTTCTTGGTGAAATAACACAAGAAAGAAGCAGAAAAGGAAAATTAGCTTAAACCCAACGCAGATTTTTGTCAAAAGAATGAACAACACACAAAAAAAATACTCAAACTGAAGGAAAAAAACAAAGCTGGTGCTGCCAAGGAAGCAGACACTTCAAAAGATGAACACATATATCGGCAAATTGAGTGACTAAAATGGAAATTCCCCCTTATAAACCCATAAATAAGAGGGAAAAAACACAGGATAATGAGTACTCTACACTGCATATACATACACACACAAAGCAAAGCATAATTTGACATATTTCTGAAAAAAAGAGATGGAAAGAGGAGAAAGAAGTTACTCATAACATACCGAAAAGGGAGATAGTTGCCGGCGATAAGGGAAGCCTGAAAACTTTGGGACATAAAAGCACTGTTTCACAAGTGAGTGTGAGTTGTACATGTACTGAGTTGTCTGTGTTCTCTAGAGTACTGTGCGAATTAAAGCGTAGGAGAGAGAGTGTGTGTGCTCTCTTTTTGGACTCTTTCACGAGTCAGCTTTTTCTTTATGACGATAAATATGTCAAAATTAAATAGAAATTAAAAAGTTGTTCACATCCAGCTGGGGCTTAAGCTAGCGTTTCACCGTAGATTTTTAAAAAAAAAATTGTGTTTGGTCATTATTTTTCAAATATATTTCACTTTTTATTTTGAAAAATATGAATTATTATTTATATTCATAAATTTTAAAAACTATCAAGAATACTCAATCATATAAAATAAATATATTAACTTGCTAATTCCAAATTATGCCGAACATGATATTTTAATATATTCTTAATAACGCAGCAACATTGCATCTATGATTTAAATTAAAATATAAAGATTCATCAGGTACAAGGAAAAAAAAATGTAGTAGCTAGTTATTATTACAAAAATATTCGTCAAAAGCGTATACGAACAATCTCTTCACGAAGAACATGATAGATAGAACTAGTTGGCTCATAAATAGATGGGTTTTTTTTTTTATAAAAAATAAAAGTTTGGGGTAGTTTTTAAAAGTTTTGAAAAGACCAAAACATAGATTTTGGCCAAAAACAGATTTGAGCCAGAATTTGAGATTAAAAATTTGTTTTCAAAATCTATCAAAATTTTATGGTAGAAACAATTAGTCTTTCAAAATATGTTAAAAATCTTTAAAACGACAAATTCGTCTCTTATATTTTAGTTTTACTTTTTTGTACTTACGTGTAGAAAAAACAATATTGTCATACATTAAGGTGTTATGATCTAATTATCATAATTATCCTGCATTTTCTCTTCTCTTCTCCTTTTAATTTCTCATGATATCAAAGCATGCAGAAATCTCGGAATCAAATTTCACCGCCACCTATTATTAAAAAGAATATTTACATGTTTAGCCATGAAAAAAAGAATGAGGCCGCACGTGAAGAGGCATGTTGAGAATATAACTAAATAAATGAAGTGTGTTCTCTCTAATAGTGTAAGCTTTTAGATGAGAAGATAACACACGTTGTTCAGAATATATAACTAAATAAATATAGTATGTTCTCTCCTAGTTTAGAACTTTTATATGAGGTGATGCCCTTGTGACTTACACTTCCGTAGTTTTTTGGCTCTTAAAATAATAAAATTATAAAATACTAACACTAAATGAGATTCCTTGAATGAAAAGGTCCAAATTGCCCCTGAATTTTGTCAAACCGTCCAAATTTCTCCATCAATAATTGGGATCAGATCTACCTTGTCATTACGAAAATGGCTAGAATTGTCTGAATTTATTGTAACACTTCAGAAACTTTTATCTGTTGACTTTTTCTGAAAAATGATCGAATTTGTCATTGGATTATGCAAAATAATTCAGGTTTTTCCTTGAATTTAGCAAAAAAAAATCAAGAATTTATCGTATATTTTCTCGGTCGCCGTCTCACGTCCTACGAATTTTAATTACCCACGAGCAAATCGAATCTCTGCGCTCTCGGATTGCGCCGTTTTTACTCTGCAGGCCTCTGCCGTCTCTGACATTCCGCAAAAATCACCTTATTCAGATGAACTACTCTTTCAGTCATTATTTTTCCTCTGTTGAAAGACCACCAACTCTTAACCATTATAACTCTACTTTGACTGTCATAATATCATTGCAAATGATTGAGAAGTTGAATTTGCGTACCTTAGTTTGTTTTAGTACCACGCCCCAAACCATGGCCTGGGCGTAACACGGCACTCGGTGCTTGTACGCCGATTCTGACCGAGCAAACCAGGCTTATTTGGTGGTGAAGATCAACATGTGATATCGAACATACTAAATGCGAGAATAACACTAACACGTCTTGATACTAAAAGTACGGCGAAATATCATAAATGCGGAAATGCGAATAAGTCTGAATAAGCGGGCAATGAGCAACACCAAAGGCGCTAAACATCGGCGGTTGAACTATAGTCTACGAAGCCTCTAAAGAAATCTTCAACTACTAACTATTATTCTGGACAAGGCCCCATACCTACGACCGACCGAACTACTATAAAGACTAAAAGTATGATAACGCCAGAGGAATGGGGCTCGCGGCCACCGATACGAGAAGGTCCTAGCAAAATGAATCTTGACTTTGAAATCGTTACCTACGTCGCGAGATGCGGGCCCCGAGGTGCGCAGACGATCGGCCGATTTGAATTGCCTTTGGTATGTGTGGCGAAAGAAAGCATTGTAAATATTGAAGCCGAAACCGAACCGATAGCGGGCAGAATCGATAACCGATACTTGAAATAAGGAACTAAAGATATGAATATATGATCCCCGAATGAGGAACCACCATTTATCCGAGTAAATAATGCGCGCCTCGGGCCCAATATATATGTGCACAAGGCTGCCGCGGACTCGGGCCCCAGTATACGTATACATAATCGCGCCTTAGTCCCAGATAACACGTGTTCATCATTAAGCAATTTACATAAAAGAACTCGTAATCATCTTAAAGATACAACACTAACGTCTTCAAGTAATGATTCACTCATACGTATTCATGGTGATAATGACTAAACTTTAACTATTTATAAACATGCTGAGTATTCTAGACTGAGACTCATGGGTATCAAACACAAGTCTATATTGATTACGTACTGAGTTCACAACATTCAGAATAAAAGTCATGAATGAACTATGAAACTAGAGAATAGAAGTTTTGCAACTATTCAAGGAACTAACCTTAACTATATTTCTGAGGCAATTGGTAACATTGTAAACGAACGTGGCGTAGGGAGAATCATTAACATTTCCAAACGTAGAGAGTTAGCCTCACATATCTTAATTCCGTCCTTTGAGCGTAATACAATGTTCGTCAACCCTTTCAACTTTAATCTATAGCAACACAAGTCAAAGGGATTCCATATTAGCAATAATATCCATGCTTTGGTCACATAAGCATTTTACAAATACTTAGTGGGCATAAAGCTCCACAACCTTCATTAATGGTGTTTTCTTCACTCAATTCCCATTCTATTACTTCTAGGTGATTCTACAATCTCAATTTGATGAAAGTAACATCATTCTTCATCACCCATATGACTACAACAATCCTAAGTTAATAATCCAAAACCCTAGTATAGTTCAACGCATACTCTCTATCAAACCCATTTACTATTCTCCCGAACTCATCAATTCACAACTATAAGTAATTAGAGAGTTGTAGTATTACCTTTTTGAAGTTCAATCCTCTTAAATTCGGATTCTAGGGTTCTTTTGTCCAAGACGAAGATTCAATCGATGATCTATAGAGTAGATGGGGATTATAGCGTTAATCTTTGTTATATTGATGTAATAATCAATGAGATTTGAGTAGGAACTCACCTTGGAAGCTTTGTGGAAGTCCTAGGGTGTTTTCTCTCCAAAATGATGGTTTAGAATGAAGTGGGAAAAGTTTTTCGGAGTTGGGTACATATAAGATTCGAAAAAAGGTGGTTTCAGGCATAAATTGGCCTGGTGCGTCGCCCAGGGCGGCGCACTAGGCCTATATTACAGGACCTGATGAAAATTACATTTTTATGTGATTTTGGATTGGCGCGGCGCCCGGGGTGACGCCCTAGGCCATTTTTGACAACATTCGGTAAAATGGGCATAACTCCTAGAACAAAGCTCCGTTTGGACTCTACAATATACCGTTGGAAAACTTAGCCGATTCTATCGAATCTTAAGCGCCTTAGTATTAGCCATCTTGAGACGATTATATCTCCCTGACCCGATCTCTGATAGGCCTATTCCTTATATAGTTGAAAAGGTATTTCTACATACTACAACTTTCATTAAGGATACTTTCCCAAATTCCCAACTAATCAAGGGGTTATGGTTTCCCGAAGTAGGCGTGTCAACCATTTTCGGAAAACGTTTAACCTTAAGTTTTTTCACTAAAACTCTAACGATGCGAGTCTAACCTTAGTTTTAAGATACAGGGTGTAACATTTAGTATTAGGAGGTAAATATGAAACATTAACATGGTTATTGATGATCAGAGAAAGATTAGTGATGGGTTTATATAGACGAAGTTCTAATAGATGTGGAAATTCGATTTGGTGATGCAATTATTCATTATTTAAGTTCCATTTGGATTGATTTGAAGTCTGAATATAATTAACTTGAGCTTGGGGAATAGAGACCTAGCATTAGAGGTACTGAATGTTAAAGATGACGATGGTGCCGCTAGTAGCTAGAATAGCGACCATATTGTTCAACGTTCATGGGCAATACGTATTAAAAGTTTGTCCTTAGTCAATAATGGAAAAATCTATCTCATTTTGCTAATTACAAGCGTAGATCTGACCTCAACTACTAATAGAGGACACATTTAAAACAGTCAGTGAAAATTTGACCCTTTTTCTCTATAAATTAAGAAAGGAAGACAAAGGTAAAGAAAGTAGCGAAAACTTTTTCATTTGTATTTTGTTTGAAAATCATTAAATATATAAATGTCATAAAAGACATGTATGAAGGAGCCTTCACAAGCATGAAAATAAGGGTAGGTGATATAGAGGAGTTTTTCATAACAGTGGCTTACACTAGGGATCGGCATTAAGTCCCTACTTGTTTATCGTAATTATGGATGAGCTAAACAACACAATATAAGAGGAGGTCCTGTGGTGTATACTATTTGCTGATGATATTGTGTTAATTGAAGAAACTAGCGAAGGTATCAACCAAAATCTTGAATTATGGAGAAGCGTGTTAGAGAGTAAGGATTTTCGGGTAAATAGAAGTAAGACTAAATACATGCATTCTATGTTTATTCAGCATGGGTGCAGAGAAGTTGAGATGAGACTAGATTGGATTGGATTACAGTGCCAAAATGTAGACAATTTAGATATCTAAGCTCATTGTTTTAAGAGAATGGAATGATAAATGAAGATGTTGCTCATACTATTAAAACTGGATGGTTGATATGAAGAAGTGCTATCGGGGTGTTATGTGATAGAAGGATACCTAATGTAGCACCTCGTGCCTTCGGGCTAAGGTTTGACTCGTAAGATAATGATATAATGGAACCAAGACAGGAGGTGTAGAAAGTATTTTGAAACCTAATCAGGTCATAAGAAGAGTCTTAGGACAAAGCAAATTCAGAAGCTACCTTACGGAGCATGTTTTAAAGTTAGTTTGCACTGGGTCTCACTTCAAGCGAGTATTTGGGAAAACAATTATGAATTTGGGAAAACTTCCTTAATTTAAGTTGTAGCTCTTTGAAATACCTTTCCAATGGTATATTGTGGAGGTCAAATGGACATTTGTACAAAAAGTTATGTATGTTTTACTAAACAGTATTCTGCCAACTCCGGCAGAATTTACGGTCCGTAAAACGGGTCGTAAAAATTTTTACGAGCCATAAAATTGGGCGGTAAAAATGCAAAAAATTTCCAGAACACTTTTATGGATTTACGGGCTATAAAATAGGCCTAAAGTGAGCGTAAAACATGCCCGACAGCAACTTTAAAACTTTATTTTTTTGGCTTTTTCACTTCATTCTTCACATCCTCAAGCCCTAGAACAACTGGTCTCTCTTCTCCTCTTCCTCATACATCAATGTAAGTCCCTCCTATGTATTCCTAAGTGAAATTTAATGATTATACATGAATTCTAAGTGAAATCCCATGTTACCAACCTACGGTTTTCAAGAAAACCCTTCTCAAGGGTTCAAGTGAAGGTTTTTGGGATTCTTCTTCAAAGTTTAATTCTTCTTCAGGTGTTTTGGAGTGATTAAGGCATTTAGGGTTTCTATCCACGCGTGAGAACATCATTGTTCTTCCCCACGCCACGTTTATCCATGAAAACACGCAGTTCCATAAACCTAGGATTTCTATTATAAATTCATGATAACCCTAAGTTACAAGTATCATGTTATACCATGTTAGTATTATTATTCGTCATTGTATTCTTGATATTCCATTTTGTTTATTGGGAATTCGTCTATAATCCATGCATACCCATGATTTGTATTCCACAGGTTCTTAAATACAAGATATGAACTATTATGCTTATTTTCATGAAAATCTACGTTTTTCATGTTTTCATACAAGTTATACTATATACTTATATTCATGCTATATTATGCTTACGAATCATGTTTACAAGCAATGTTTATGAATCAAGTTTACAAGTTATGCTTACAAGCCATGTTATATAGACGATTGGCCAGACGCCAACTATATCCATGTCCATGTTTTTTGGAGTAGCATAGGTTTACTAAGAAGGCTCAGATAGCTCCGAAAACTACGTATGCCAACGTAGGGAAGGGTCGATCCGCCAGATTAAGACGACACCTTCGATTGAATTGGTTCCATTTTCATGTCATGTCGTATCTCATACCTTGCAAGTGTAATGGATTGCTTTTGCCGGGCCAGTGCCGGACTCGCGCTTCGCATGGTGATTCCATGTTGTCGATTATACTAAGGCTTTCCTACAGATATATAAATATATATGTACCTAAAATGGTTTACTCATGTTACATTATACCCATGTCAAATGATACTCATATTCATGTATAGATTACAGTTTCAGTTCTATCATTTCATGTGCCATGTTATCTCATTCAGTTGCTTTACATACCAGTATAATTTAAATGTACTGACGTCCCCTTTTATTTGCCGGGGGTCCTGTATTTCACGATGCAAGTTTATAAGACGACGGATCAGCTCGTTAGGATTGTGCTTGTATCATCTATTAAAGTGTTCCATTCCATTCGGGTGTTATCCTTACTTTACTTTTATGTTAGTTATGCAGTTAATGCCTTGTCCCAAGAAATGCTTAGCTATTAGACTTCTGTCAAAGGTTTCATAGACTAGTCAGTATGCTATGTCAGATGTTAGTTGAGTTAGCCTCGTTGGCTACCTTATCATATTTCCGCATTCATGATATATATATGTGTTATTTTTAGACTTATGATTATTGAATTCCATGTTTTTCACAAACCATGCATATCTATATTGTATTCCACACCAGTTCATGCCCCATGTTGATTCAGCAAGCCATGTAGTTCACTCGGTTACATACAGTCAGGCACCGAGTGCCATGTTACGCCCAGACCATAGTTCGGGGCGTGACACCTACCAAAGTGAAAGGTAAGTTCTATAGAACAACTATAAGACCGACTATATTATAGGGTAGTAAATGTTAGTCTGCTAAAGTCCAACATATATCAAAAAGATGAGTGTTGCGGGGATGTGGATGCTAAGATGGATATTTCGCCATAACATATTAGATAAGATTAAAAATGACCACGTTGAATTTGCCAGAAGGTGCAAATAGCACACATTGAGGATAAAATGTGAATCGCTTGAGGTGGTTTGGACATGTTATGCGTCAACCTACAGATGCACTGATTCATAGGTGTGAAACTATGAAAAGTGAAGGTGTTAAAAGGGGATGGGGTAGACCTAAAATTACATGGAGAAAATTGGTCTCAAAAGACATGCAAATGCTCGGTATCAATACAAACTTAGCTAACGATAAGGTACAATCGAAGAAAAAAATCCATCTAGGTGATAGCTACTAGTTGAGGATAGGTTTTAGACTCGTATGTAACTTTTTTTTTTAAATGAAAATATTTTATTTATGTTAGAAATTAGTAACAGGTACAAGAATACTGTACCTATTAACAGTAGCGAAAAATTCATAGAACCTTTGTTGAAGAATTGCTCCAAGACAGTTCTACCTCACTGGGAAATGAAACACTGATATCCACAAACTAAATGCCTTTTTCTCTTTTTCTGTGTGTTTTTCTTTCTAAGGAAGAATCATGTTTCTCTGTTGGAAGAGAGGTATATATGAAGAGAAAGGAGATAAAAAGGAACCGTTCACTACTGAGCCACAACTCCCACGTTGAAAGAAAAGAAACGTGTGGTAGTCTTTTGCAATAGTTTTTTCTTTTTAACTTCCTAGATAACCTCCCTTAAGTTTATCTCTTCTAAATGGGTCGGGTGACCCCACATGACCCAACTCAATATCCAACATCTCTCACTTCGCACATGGTGGACTAGACCCAAATCAGTACCATGGCCATAATACACATAAGTCATACTGCCAAATAGTTCGTGCGACCTGGGAGCATCAAGAGCTATACCTGTTAAGGTTTTACGAGAGCTCCACATAGGAATTCAATCACATTTAGAAAGAATTCACTACTAACACAAGAATCTTATTACTCGCAATACCCCAGACATCATCCGCTACACCAGTAGCTAGTTATCTGATCCCTCGTCCTCTAAAGAGGTGAACTCGAGGTCTTGTTTAAATTTATATCCATAATTACACTTGACACCCTTATGGTAATTGTAACGGTCGGCCTGTGAATACAAGTTAAATTAATAATTTTAATTGTCTTCCCTTTCTACTCGAATCTACCTGTTCCAAATCGACTGCTTTCCTAGACATGCACTGCATCGCTGAATCACTCATGGCTATTAGTAACATGATAAAGTAGCAATACTTATTGAAACTTCAACAAACAGTCAAAGTGTATTCCATGAAAAGTTAATGTAACTTTTTGGGGTCTCACACAATGAAGAAGCAGGGATCTTTTCTTCCATTAACCCATTAGTCGTTTAGCACACATGGTATGAAACACGTGCTACGGTGTTCTCACCTTATAGTGGCGCATGTATCTCATTCATTTACTCATTCAACACCGTACAGATCTTGATCTAGACACCTCCAATGTCTAACCCGAGCTTCTCTCTTCAATGATCCTCAAATCCATCTTCATAGAGAAACTCATATCTGGCTTACAAAATAAGTCATAACATGGCAATGGAACTCATCTCTTCACGTTCCTCAATGTAAGAGGCGATTGCTCGTGTGAGAGAGTCAATCTCGCGACTTGTTTGACACACTTTATCAATAAAACTACATCATCACATGCATATCAAATATGATCATAAATTCAAGAGTCAAATATTGATGAAAATATTATAACAACCAAGTCATTTTACAATACAGAAATATGATCATATCCTACGCAAACCTAAAGCCATAACATGTTTCTCAAACAGGTCTCTAGATATCACATTTGTAAAAAGATCAGCTATCATTTCTCGCGTAGGTATGTATTGTAAATTTACTTCTCCACTTGCTACTGTGTCTTTTACAAAGTTATGCTTGTTGTCAATGTGTTTGGTTTTGTTGTGATACTTAGGATCCTTTTGTATGCAGTAGCCACTTAACTATCACAATGTAAAATCATTGTTCCATGAGAACTCTTTGCTATGCCCTAATGCTCAAAGAATCTTTTTAACCAAACAACTTTTCTTGTATCGCAGATGCACAAGCCACAAACTCAGCTTTCATAGTTGAAAGAGCCATGCAAGTTTGTTTCTTACTTTTCCATTAAATAGCACCACCATTAAGTAAGAAAGCATAGCCGGATGTCGATTTTCTATCGTTCCGATCACCACCCCAATCAGCATCTGTATACCCTCTCAAGTGTAAATCATTTCCACTATAACATAGTGAATAATCAACAGTTCCTTTCAGGTATCGAAAGATCCTCTTCACAGCTTTCTAATGATCTCTTCCAGGATTAGACTGATACTTGCTAACCAGACCTACAACATAACAAATGTCCAAACGAGTACACATCATAACGTACATCAAGCTCCTGACAACACTTGAATATGGAACTCGAGACATGTCTTCCTTTTCTGTTTCAGTCTTTGGAAACATTTCAAGGCTTAAAGTATCACCTCTCATTATAGGAGTATCCATGGGTTTGCAACTATTCATATGGAAGTGTTCCAAAATTTTCTTTATATAATTTTCTTGAGATAGACCCAAAAACTTCTTAGAATAATCTCTTTGGTTCTTAACACCCAATATATAATCTGCTTCACCGATATCTTTCATGTCAAATGACTTTGAAAGCCATGACTTGATAGTTTTCACATACTCCAAATTATTTCCAACTAATAAAATATCATTCACATAAAGGGAAAGAATTACAAATATTCCATTGGACTTCTTCACATAGATGCAATGGTCTTCATCGATCAGGGTGAAATCATATGAAATCACCTTCTTGTGAAATCTCAAATACCACTGCCTTGAAGACTTCTTCAGGCCATAGATAGATCTTTTTAGTTTGCAGAAGACTTTCTTTTCTTGGCCTTTCACGACGAAACCTACAGGTTGTTCCATGTAAATTTCCTCGTTTAGTTCTCCATTGAGAAAAGCTGTCTTCACGTCCATTTGGTGTAACTCTAGATCCAAACATGCAACAATAGCCAAAAGTAAGAGAATTGAGGTAAACTTCACAACTGATGAAAAGGTTTCCCCATAATCTATTCCAGCTTGTTGGGTAAAACCTTTTGCGACCAATCGTGCCTTGTATCTTTCTATTGACCCATCCGCTTTGTGTTTAAATTTGAGAAACCATTTGTTCCCAATAGCTCTACGCCCAAAAGGAAAGTCAACCAGATCCCAGACTTTGTTGGTTCTTATGGACCCTAATTGTTCTTTCATTGCTTTCATCCATTTATCTTTTCCAGGACTTGCCAAAGCCTCAGTCACAGAATTAGGCTCATCTAATTCTGTGGGAGATACCAAGAAAAAATAATCTTCTATCTCATAAGATCATTTAGGTACACCTTTTTTGGTACTCTTATGTTGTTGAAATTCAGATTCCTCTAAAGGATTTTGGGATTCAAAACTCCCACTTGGATCAGGAACCGATCCTTGATCTATTTGATTATCAAATATGTCTGAAGACATTGTCTGATCAACTGAATTCCACATTTCGTAAAAAGGCTCTCCTTCCTTTATTTCGCCCTTTTTTGGAAAATCATTTTCTAGAAATGTGACATCTCATGATTTAATTTCAGTAATACTTCCATCTTCTAATTCACCGATGAACACATACCCTTTGGAGTGTTCGAAGTATCTTATAAAGATACATTTCTTCCCTTTTGGACTTAGTTTTCCAAACTTGCCAGAACGATCTTTTGCATAAGCAGCACAATCCTAAGGTCGTAGATTATTAAGGTTTGGCTTATGACCAATCCATAGCTCATAGCGAGTAGAAATAACTGATTTAGAAGGCATTTTATTCAATATGTAGGCCGCAGTCAATAACACATCTATCCAGAAAGAGATAGTTAAATTTGCCTGCGCCATCATTGACCTTGTCATGTCCAATAATGTTTTATTCCTCTTTTCTACTACACCATTCTGTTGAGGTGTGTAAGGAATAGTTAACTGTCTAGTAATTTCTTTTTCATTACATAATTCTTCAAACTATTTTGATAAATATTCACAAAATTTATCGGTTCTTAAAGTCTTTATACTTTTATCTAATTGATTCTCAACTTCATTCATATATCTTCTAAAAGTTCAAGTTTCGTATTTCGAGAAATCAATTAGACATAACCAAAGCGCGTGAAATCATCAATAAATGTAATGAAATATAAAGCACTAGACCTTGCCCTTACATTATAAAGCACTAGACCTTGCCCTTACAATCATAGGACCACAAATATCATAATGGATTATCTACAATGGGGAATCAACTCTCTTAGCCTTCCCAAATGGTTTACGTGTAATCTTTCCGGCAAGACAATTTTCACAATTGTGCATTTCAATTTTGGAGAAAGGACTCAAATGCCCTTCCTTTGTCAATCTATTCATCCGGTCTTGCCATGTGACCTAATCTTGCATGCCATGTAACAACATCAACATCACTATAACATGTCATTATACAACGGTCAATATAATAGTCATAAGTTGAAGGATTATAATCTAAAATGATAAAACCATCATAACTAAGTCCAAAACCATAAAAAATATTGTCTTGAGTAATTCTAACACCATTGCGACTAAAATTTAAATTGAAATCAAGATTTAGAAGAACAAACACAAATACTAAGTTACGTCGGATCTCTGGAGCATATAGGACGTCATGCAACATCAAAGATCGGCCACCACGCATGTCCATTTTACAAGTCCTTATCCCTTTGACTTTAATCTTTGCATTATTTCCTACATATATCCACCTTGATCCAGGTGAGACTCGATGAAACTCCATAAACGCTTCTCGATCACGACTCATATGGTTGGTGGCCCTTGAGTCTACAATCCTCACAGGATAAGATTCAGTTAGTAAAACAGTGCTAGGAACATATGTAGCCTTCAAAGATGCATTTTGAAATGCTACCTTTTTTTGGCTCGGGATACTCACGAACAAAATGCCCTGAAACATGGCAGTTGTAGCATTTCATCTTACTCTTGTCTTTATTCTTGAAAAACACTTTCCTTCTTGGGATTTGGCTTGTTCTTTTTCTTGGAGGGTCCTTCTCCGATCTCCTTACCCTTCCGTCATTTTTCTAATTCTTCTTACGCTTGAAGCCTGAAGACTTCGTACCACTTAATTCTGCCACATAGGCACTAGATATAGTTTTAGCAAAAGACTGAGCCGCTCGTCTTCTGGCTCGACATGACGGGCAACATCGAAAAAGGTTGATGCTATCATTGTAACTTTAAAGTGTTCCCAACTAATGGGAAAGGCCGGATCACTGCCTGAACCTGCTACTCATCAAAGAGAACATGATCTGCACTTTTGAGTTGAGCAATCATGTTAGACATCACTGTACGGTGTTGTTTGACATTGTGATCATGACTTCTCATAAGAGTCAAATTTGATAGTCAGCTATCTAAGGCGGGTCAGAGTAGTACTCCATATGTCTCCAGTAAGTGTGCCCACCTAGCATGAGCAGTAGTGTATTCCTCACATTCGTGAATGAGATCATCAACAACAAAACTCACAATAATTTCACGTTCAGTGGAGTATTTCTTTTTCCACGCATTGCAAGCTTCGATATGTCTTCTGTGTTGAGCAGTGTTACCCTCTTCTGGGTGAACCAAAACATGGTTAATACCTTCCAGAGCATCTTCATCTTCCAGTACATACCACATCTTATGACTCCAGATGTCGTAATTCTCACCGTTCAGTTTCTCACCCTTGTTTAAATCAACAATGATGCTCTTAGATGCCATATCTGTTAAATGAGACATTTAAGCAAGTTTTACTCTTCAATATTTTACTTTTAAAAAATTTATGCATGTGATATTCACACTCATGCAAATTAATTCCCATAAATGACTTCAAATTTAGAGTAAAATCAAAAGGTCACAAAGTTTCTGATCATCATCTATAGTCTAAATGTTAACCAGAAATGGAAAAAAAAAATCTTAGTGTGAATACTATTTTAATGACATTCAATTAAGTCTCAACCCATTTTAAAAAAACAAATAAACGGGATATAAAAGAAATTTAAACGACATAATTCCATATATCGAAAGAGAAATTCACAATGCAAATTACAAGTTCCTAAGGACATGACTCTCCCACTTACCAAATATTCTAACATACAACTCAAAAGGTTGACTTGGCCAAACCTTGTGATAAATATCAATTAAAATACTACCCCAAAGTTCTCGGAGTGAATTTACTAAAATTGCAAAAGCATCCCAATCCGTGATTACAATAAAATTAGCAAGTTCATCTCGTTTCAACCGAAATAGTTCAATACGTTCAGGCACTGGAGCATTAGGAGACATCTTAAAAGCCTTAACTCTTTGAATTTATTCTCTCCTTCCTTTCGTATGGCCCTTTGATCCCTTAGTAGATTTTGTATCTCCCTCGGGACATTATTCCTTATGACTTCACGTCCCCGAAAATATGTCCTACGATGACCTATTCTTCTACATTGTTCCCATGCTCGATTTCGGGAACTTCCGTTTGGAGTACTTCGAGCTATGTTATATCCCGTGTTTTGCACATTCGGGAAATTTGGACATAATGGTGATTTGTAAGAATAGGGATATATTTTGATTTCATTTGGCAGGTATGTTGTTACATATGGAAAATATTGACACGAGAACATCGGGGATGGCCAAGGGCAAAATTGAAATTTCGGAAATTAGTTTCGGAAATTACAAAACAAGATTTGTGATTAATTGGGCTAAAAAAAAATAAGAAAAGGGAGGCCCAAAAGAGAAGGTGGCCGGCCATGAGGCCATGGCCCAAGTCCATGGAAATTATTCCATGTGACTAATTAAGAAAGAGGGATCATTATATATTATCCAAGAAGCTTCAAGAAATCAAAAGAAAAATCAAGAAGAGAAAGAGAAGGCCTTCGGCCGAAAAAAAAGAGAAAGAAAGGAAAAAAAAAATTCCAAGCCTTCAATCTTGATTCAAAAATCTTGTTCTTCTTGAATTAGTAGCAAGCTAAAGACGCTCTTCGACGTGGTACAATTAGTTTGGCGAAAGAACCACGTTTGTGGCGAATTGAAATTTCAAGAAAAAGGTAAGAATCTTGTTCTTTGTGTTATGGAAGATGTATGTATGTTATCGTGATTGGAATGGAAGGTTTATGTGTTGTAGTATGCTAAAATGGATGAAATTCATGAAGGAAAGGAATATTGCATGTGGCCGTGCACATGTATGCATGTGTGGGAAGCATGTTTTAATTATTTTAGTTAGTGTTTGGTTGTTATTATTGTGAATGTTATGTGGGAAATGGAAGTTGAATGATTTTGGAGAGATTGTAGTTGGGAATGCATGATGAAGCCGTGTGTGTGCATGGTGTATATAGCCGTGTATGTGTGTAATATGGTGAATAGATAGTGAGCAAGTTTTATTTAGTATGTTGGTTGTTGTGTTGTGAAGTTTATATTACAAACGAAAGCCTAATGAGCTTAGTGAAGTATTAGTAGTTGGAAGCTTGTTTTGGGAGATTATGTGAATTGAATGTTATGTTCTTGCATGTATGAGATATAATGATGCTAGTAGTGTTGTTGAAATATGTTATAAGATTGCTATTGTGTCATTGGAGTCGGAAGGTTTTGAAGAAAGTAGTAAATTGATATCATGTATCTTGAATTGAATATATGAATCGCTAGTGTGGTTGTGGAGTTTATATTGATAGTTTGGCCGGGTTTGAATTCCCGGATTGTAATTGATTAAAATTTGGCTAGGTTGAATGTTGAGGATGGTATATTTACAGAGGAAGTCCTGCCGAAATTTCGGTAGCCAAGTGTTACTTTGAGAACCCAACTCTAAATACCCTAATGAAAGTTTGGGTAAATGTGACCAAATTACGTATTTTAGGCGGATTTGCAGCGTGAAGTTGGAATAGCAAAGGAGCGGAAAGAGGTATGTAAGGCTTCACCCTTCTTTCTATGGCATGTCTTAGACGTACTAAGTTGGATACGAGCCTCGGGGACAACCCTATTCTCCGGAATCCGCACCCTAAGTTTCCCCCTTTTCATTCAGTGGAATTGAACTAGAACATGTGCAAAATGTTGAAAAACCTTTTCAAGTCTCTAGAACTTGCGTAAAGAGGACCCGAATACTTTAAGATCCTCATAAGTAACGTCATGACACGTAACATATGTAAATTATGTACGCTATCTCATTCGGCCCGAGGTGGGCCCATTGTTCCCGGATTTTCCCTATCGCTTCGTTTGACTTGTTTTGGAGTAGAATCCTAAGGAAACTTTTGATCCTCGTCCCGATTATCAAACGATAGGTACAACACTGTCCTAATGTAAAAACGTCTACGATGACCGTGATAACGATAATGCTAAGAAAGAACATACGTCCATGATAAGCACGACAAAGATGATTCCTTGACTAAGGTGAAGAATATGATCTTATAATGATAACGATGGAGTCAAAAATGAGAAAATGCCTACGATAGATATGTTGACGATATGTTCTGCTATAAAAAAGGAAGAATGTATGGAAATGTTAAACGGTTTCTTGATATCTCAACTCTATCATAGGGAATGATTGCTATAAAGGTTCTAAGTAGATGAAACTATACCTTATGACCCTATTTGATGTTTTTCTCATAATGACACTTTTCATTGGTAACCTCGCCTTATGATACACGTGAATGTGCATGGATATGTATATGTAAATGTACATGGGGAAAAGGGGAAGAATAAATCGTTTTACCACCCGATTAAATTGATTCCATCCCGGACGTGGATGCCCGGACGCGGATATGGGAGACGACGCGGCGTCCGTATATGTGATGTATGATATATATATGACATGTAGTGTTGGGACACCGTTGGGGGAGGGGGTGGAGAGCATGTATTCGGCGTCTGTGAATGTAAATAAGAGATACCGTTTATCGAAATGTCTTGTTTTACGTATACGGATACGGACACCGTGTTCCGAGAAATGGGCTAAGCTTGCGTGGTATGCATCCGCGTGGCATACATATGTACGAGTTACTTCGCACCAGACAAGCTCGATATCTATTCGTTATTATTCGTACTCTATATTCGGTTACTATGTTATCATTATGCCTTACATACTCTGTGACATTATTCGTACCGACGTCCCTTCTTGTGGACGTTGCGTTTACGCCGCGCAGTCAGCGGACGGTCGGTTTTGGTCCCTTGAAGCCTCACTAGCAAAAGACTTTTGTACAAGCCTCCAAATTGTTCCGTGAGCCTCACTTCTTGGTACTATTTTTGTGTATATGTATATTCGGGCACGGCAAAGACTCTACCTTCTTACGTATATGTGTACAATGTTTAGAGGCTCGTAGACAGATATGTACGTAGCTATTTGTACTCCCGATTATCCCCGTCGTAAGATAGTATGATCGCAAAGCTTATTAGCCTATGTTCATAATTGTGCTATGAGAAAAGACATCATTTCCCCCTGGAACTTGGCAGCAAAACTCACTTTAGCAACTAAACTTAACTGGTAATTATTTACCCCCCTAAACAACTTAACTGATAATTATTTACCCCCCTTAGCGGCTGGACCGATTGAGTGTATTACACTCGCGCCACGTCATTGCCACATCATTGCAGTGTCATTGCCACGTCAAAAATTACCAACTCTTCATTTTTTATTTTTCTTTTATTATTTTTTTCTCTTTCTTCTACTTTCTCCCTCATTCTCACCAACACCGCCGCCCGCCACCAACACCGCCGCCGCCCACCTTCTTCCGCCCTCCACCCCCACCCCTACCGCATTGATTTCTTCATTATCAAGAACACCACCACCACCATATCAAGTCGAAGTCCACCGTATTACATCACAGAACTTCACCGCTGGTGTCAAACAAGAAATCGATTAGGTTGAAGCCTTCATATACACACAATTTCATTAGGATATCGGGCAAGTACATTAATCCGTCTTCTTTTAAGAATGCCATAAACGTATTAAAGAACAAATACAACTATCCTCAGGCGAAAGCACGTTTCATTGTACAAATTTTCCATTACATTTGTTCTTTAGGAAGTATAGGGAGCGAGTAGATTCATTTCTCCTCCACCAACGAGCTAATCTAATAAATAATTAACTTTTTCGATAAGAGCCCAAACAATAAGCATTCAAGGATATCCGGCTAACTCCCCGCATTTTCATATTTTCTTTTGTTATTTCCTCTCGCTGATGCTTTCCTTTCCAAAATACTCAACTCCTTGAACCTGAAAATCACACACAGATCAATGTATTAAGTTTTCCTAATACTAATAACCGGACAATACAAGAATATAAGAAACGATACGAGAAATCGTACAGTATAATAACTAAACATAACTAAAAGTTCTTTCTCCGCGTACTTTTAGTTAAACACAACTAAAAGTCTGCCGGACCCGGCATAACTAAACATAACTAAAAGTCGCAGTTTCTCCGGCAGACTTTTAGTTAAACACAACTAAAAAGTCTCCTTTATACGATAACTAAATATAACTAAAAGTCCGCCCTCCAAAGATATTCACTTGCATTTCTAAGAAAGTATGCCTCGATCGAGCTTGCATTTTAATCTTCTTATGCATAATGTTCCAACTCACATGCTTAATCTCGCTACAAATTAACAACAATTAACATAAGTATGAATTCAAATGAGACAAGCAACCCAAGCAATAAGCATTCAAGGATATCTCGCTAACTCCTCGCATTTTCATATTTTCTTTTGTTATTTCATCGTTGATGCTTTCCTTTCCAAAATACTCAACCTCTTCGAACCCGAAAATCACACACACGTTGTATTAAGTTTTCCTAATACTAATAACCGACAATACAAAGAATATAAGAAACGATATGAGAACGACAGCATAACTAAACATAACTAAAAGTTCGCCTCCTCCGGCGTACTTTTAGTTAAACACAACTAAAAGTCTCGGACCCGCATAACTAAACATAACTAAAAGTTTTGCCTCACAGACTTTTAGTTAAACACAACTAAAAGTCTCCGGATCCGCATAACTAAATATAACTAAAAGTCCGCTTCTCCAAAGATATTCAAATTTTATTTCTAAGAAAGTATGCCTCGTATCGAGCTTGCATTTTAATCTTCTTATGCAGATAATGTTCCAACTCACATGCTTAATCTCGGTTAAAATTAACAACAATTAACATAAGTATGAATTCAGCTTGAGACAAGCAACCCAAGCAATAAGCATTCAAGGATATCTGGCTAACTCCTGCATTTTCATATTTTCTTTTGTTATTTCCTCTATCAGTGATGCTTTCCTTTCCAAAATACTCAACTCCTCTTGAACCTGAAAATCACCACACAGATCAATGTATTAAGTTTTCCTAATACTAATAACCGTACAATACAAATATAAGAAACGATATGAGAACAGACAGCATAACTAAACATAACTAAAAGTCGCCCCTCCGGAACTTTTTAGTTAAACACAACTAAAAGTCTGCCGGACCGATAACTAAACATAACTAAAAGTACGCCCCTCCGTACTTTTAGTTAAACACAACTAAAAGTCTCAGGATCCGCATAACTAAATATAACTAAAAGTCCGCCCTCCAAAGATATTCAGCTTGCATTTCTAAGAAAGTATGCCTCGTATCGAGCTTGCATTTTAATCTTCTTATGCGCAGATAATGTTCCAACTCACATGCTTAATCTCGCTTACAAATTAACAACAATTAACATAAGTATGAATTCAACTTTCGAGACAATGCAACCCATAATTCCAAATCCACCGTTTGAATAACAATAACAATTGTCATTGTTATTGTTAACACAAATAACAATAGTAGCGACCACCCGTCCCGCCCCTCTTCTTCGGACAGTGGGTGCATTCAATTGATAACAATAATATTTTCTTTGGAAGACAAGAATTGTAATTTCGACAAGAAGATTGTTCCTTGAATATGTAATAAGAAATTAAAGTAACTAGAGCTTAATAACAAAACCCGTAACAACACTAGAGAGAGAAACCAACACAAAGAACAAAGCAAATGTCAATTTTATGCAAATGTCAACTTTATGCATTTGAATGAGCATTTCCACGGTCGTGGAATTTGAATTTGAGGGTTTGTTAACTCAACAAATTTAATCTCTTTATTTGTGTCAAATCAAACCCATAAATTAAATCTATATACAAAGAAACAAAGAAGAAGAAAAAATAGTGGAACTGTGAAGTAGAACGCGAAAGAGAAGGGAAAAGAATAAGAAAGAAAAGGAAAAAGTTAATTTAAAATAGAAAATAAAATATTAAGAAAATCTTAATATATCATCCAATTAGAAGATGACATCCGTACACAGCTTGGGATCACTTTTAGTGTTTATTTTTTCCTCCCACGCGCTTTTAAGAGATTGAGTACACTTTCTTGCCACGTCACCCGTTAAGGGGGGGTAAATAATTATCGCTTAAGTTGTTTAGGGGGTAAATAATTACAGCTTAAGTTTAGTTGCTAAAGTGAGTTTTGCTGCCAAGTTCCAGGGGGAAATGATGTCTTTTCTCTTGTGCTATTTATGTTAATGCTAGTCAAAAAGAAAAAAAAAACGGTGTAGCTCATACGTGCAATAAGAGTCAGCGGGTTCGCTCGGCTCCGAATATGGGGTCGGGTGCCCATCACACCATAGTAAGATCGGGGTGTGACATTGTCCCTGTCCAGCCATGTTTGAAATAGGAACAATGAAACAATACGAATGGACATCCTATTCACATGACAACATATGCCACAATACTTGTAGAAGATAAAATTACGTTTAAGGATCATACACCATTGCAGTGGTGTGGCTATTAGGAGGTTTTTAAAAAAACTTTTTTTTTTTTTTTTACCTAACAAACTTCAACACTTCATAACTCACTCATTTTTAATCCGTTTAACATCAATAATATATCAACCGAAAGCTTGTAACGAGTATATTCTGAAAATATATACCACACATTATAACAATTAATTTTCAAAAATCAAATTATAGAATGCATTTTTTCAAAAAAAAAAATTGTCACTTTTCAGTATATCTTCAAAAAATCATATCTCACTCGTTTTAAATCCGTTTTAATGGGTAATATATCAACAAAAAGCCTGTAATGAGTAGGTTATGAAAATATAAGTGTTATGATGAAATTTAAAATGTGTGATACACGGAAATTAATTTTCAGAATGTTGGCAAAGTTCTCCAACTTTCTTTTGATGAAAAACAACATAAACTTTTCATCCAACTTTTTGCAGGAAGGTTCATTAGAATTTGAACTAGTAATTATCAACTGTAATACTACTACTTAGTTCTCTAATTCCTTTATTTAAATTGACAATAACTAATAACATTGTATATACTACCAAACAACAACAATTGCAAAATTCAAGTTCAAGAGCAAAAGCTTCATAAACATTAGAGTTCCTCTCGTTATCATGATTACAAGCATGGTGTTTAAACTACTACAACTTGTTTAAATATCATAAATGTCAACCACCGGACTTTCTAATTGATTTAATTCATTAAAAAAAAAAATCTCATTCACAAAAACAATTATGATAATACTTGGTTATAATTGACTTTTATGGCCAAATAAACTAGAAGTCACAGCAAGACTTTGAATTATATATTTGACAGATTACGACAAAAAATCCATACACAATAGCACCAAAAAAGAAAAGAAAAAAACGCATCAAACCCAGCAATTATCACTACATAAATCAGAAACTTTTTCCGTAAGTTTCATTACGAGAAGGTTCTGGTACAACCACGCAGTGTACCAAACAAATAACCCTAGGCTCTGATGCCATTGTTAGAAATTAGTAACAGGAACAAGAATCGTATACCTATTAACAGCAGCGAAAAATTTACAAAACCTTTGTTAAAAATTTGCTCTAAACCAATTCTACTTCATTAGAAAATAGAACATTGATATCCACAAACTAAATGCCTTTTCTCTTTTTTCTGTGTGTTTTTCCTTCTGAGGAAGAATCATGTTTCTCTATTGGAAGAGAGGTACATATGAAGAGAAAGGAGAGAAAAAGGAACAGTTCGCTGCTGAGCCACAACTCCCACGTTGAAATAAAAGAAACGTGTGGTAGTTTTTTTTTCTGTTGTAGTTTTTCCTTTTTAACTTCCTAGACAGCCTTCCTTAGGTTTATCTCTTGTAAATGGGTCGGGTCGGATCCACTTGGGCGACCTACGACCTAACTCAATATCCAACAAACCAGTAAGCAAATATGAACAACTAGCTTTGGACTCAGCTAGATTCTCCAAAAATAACCAACAAATAACATCAAAAAAACTCTAAGCCACTAGTCTTTTATAAGCTCAGACTGACCTTACACTGGATATCTATGTAAACTATTTAGGCGTAGTGCTCAATTACTATGTTTTTGCCCCGCAATGTGCAATTACAAGACAAATCCCGGATGAGAGTCTTGTGTGTCTTCTTCTTCTTCAAATTGAACCTGCAATTGTTTCTCTCAATCCAAAGTTGATAGACAGTTGTTGAGAAGATAAAATCAAGTATAACATTTCTTGGTCTGTTATTCTTCACCTTCTTTGCCAACCAACCTACTTTATTTTTCCAGGTACTAATAGTTCTATTCAATCCCACCCACTGAAGTAGAGTTTGCCACACATATTTAGAATATCCACAATCAAAGAAGAGGTGATCATAAGTTTCAACTTCATTTTCACAAAGAACATAGTTTATAGGCCCTATTTGCTTAATTTGTCAACTGTTGAGAGCCTTTGATGTGCTAACCACAATACAAACTGGTGCCTAGGAATAGGTCCATGAAGCAACACCAGAAATTTCTAGCCTACCCTGGGATATTGGGGGGGGGGGGCATCATCCCATAAGCAGCTTTAATAGTAAACTTCCCCTCTCTTTATTGTAATGTTGCAATACATTTAACCCCTATTTGGATGGTTGTTTCCGTTCATTAATGTATTATTTCTATGAAATCATGTTTCTTTTCATTGTTTTTAAGATTATGTTGTATGGTATTGTAAACCCGTTCTAATCCCGTAGTTATATAACCATGAAAAAGTCCAATTTTGATAACCACGGATTTAGTGATTTTTGCGTGGTTATGTATTTCATTTTTTCATTATACCCCCACCCCATCCACCCTTCTCCATCACAGCCAAACCCCCTCACCCCACCCCCACCAACCCTCACCTTCCACCACCCACCTCACCCCACCTCCAACCAACCCCACCCCCACCCTCTACCACCCATCTCACCCCACTTCCAACCAACCCTAACCCCAACTAACCCCACCCTCACCCCACCAACCCCCACCCTACCACACCACCCCACCCTCACCCCACCAACCCCCACCCTACCACACCACCTCCAACCAACCCCAACCCCCAACCCCCACCCTACCACCCACCACCACCCCACCCTAACACAAAGACTACCCCAACCCCACAACCACCCACTACCCCCATCCACCACCTACTTACATGTTATTATACAAAGACTATACAGTCAAACCAAACAACTAAAAGTGTTATTAAACCATAACAAACAATACAGTCCCTCTAAACATTGTATTCATTAATACAGTACAATACAATACAATACCATACTGTACATTATGAAACCATGGGTAACGACCATCCAAACAGAGGCTTAGTACATCTGGTCTATTTGATGATAATATCCATGCCCTAGCAACAAGCACTCATATGAAACGTTTATTATTATTATTATTATTATTATTATTATTATTATTATTATTATTATTATTATTATTATTATTATTATTATTACTACTACTACTACTACTACTACTACTATTATTATTATTGTTATATATTTTAACGTATTTTTCACGTTTATTTATTATGATGATGACATGATATGATCTTAAATGAAGGAATAAAGATTCATATAGCTGACCCCGACTTGTTTGGGATTGATGTGTAATTATTGTTGTACTTTATTTGAAAATCATTACTTTATTTGAAATCATCGTTGTTTGTTTTTAATATAACTTAATGAAGTAATTAACAGACGAAAAAATAAAATAAATAAATATGTTCTTACACAAAATAGAAGAAAAATATTAAGAATAGTTATGTTATTATACTAATATATATAAAAAGGTAGATTTTTGTAACATCTGAAACCATAGGGAATGTACGTGTTACAAGCCAAAACTCCATGGAAAAGTTACGAGATTTTCCTTTTCAGTTGATAACACATTTTACTGAAATTAATATATATATATATATATATATATATTAATGGAAGCATATGTTCAGCAATCTTACATTTATGCTTAAACAAAAAAGTATGATAACTCTTCCGAGTAAAATAGATCCATAAAGTATAATAATTTATGTTTTATATAACAGAAATTACAATTTACTATCAAACTATATGCTTATAGCTCATAGGATGATAGGAAAAGTACCTAATGTGTACGCTCATACACTTTGAACAGTAGTCAATTTTATTGATCAAATCAAGTAATTCTTTTTAATTAGTATGCCCTTTTTGTTTTACATGACATCACTTGATTATATACGGAATTTAACATGTTTATTACATCTATACGAGTAGTAGTTATTTAAAAAATTGAAATATTTAATTTTACGAAACAATTGCATTGAGTATCACAGTAGTATAAGCTAACATTTTTTAATAACAATTACATAATACTTGTTACTCCTTGAGATGCACCAAAATAAAAAGTTTATGAGATGAACCAAATTGAGCTTGTGCTAGAATTTCAATGAAATAAGTAAATTTACCCTCCTGATTTATTTTTTGTAATATATCAAAAACTAAGTTCGGGGTAATAGAATTCTCACATAATTTATGTGTGTCGTTGACAATATTACCATAATTTAGTAGTTTTTCAATGCCTTTTCCAAATAAAAAGTCCAAGAAGTGGCATGATTTTTCAATGAAAATTTATGTCTAAAAAACATAATAAAAATACATAAACTTTTGCACTTTGGTTAGGTATTGTATTGTACGAACACTAGTGTGACCACACCACATTCCCGGTCAAACAGTATGAAAGAGGTTCAGAAGAAATTTGAAATGCAACTGAAACGTTGTTATTATCCATAAGAAAAGATGGGGGCCCCATTGCTTTATTCATCAGTTTAAACGGAGTGAGGTCTGTTGCATTGTGTCTTGAAAATGAGAAAAGGATGGAAGACGGAAGGGATATTTTTGGCTCATACATGCAATGCACGCAACCACTTCACGGTCTTCCACATTTCTCCATAACTGCCTTTATCTTTATCTCACTTCATTTATTTTTCTTTATCCCAAAATAGTTATGTACTCCCGCCCTTTATTTATTTTTTATTTACACGCTTATTAAGAAATATTAATTAAAAGTTATTCTTATTTATGTTTAAGTTATAATTTTTATCCATTAAATATTTATTTTATTTATGCGTCATCTTTTATTAATGATAAAATTCTTCTAAGAATAAAATGGGAAAAAATAATCAATTGTGTCTTGAACTTCTGAGACGATGAATAATTTGAGATAAATATATCACGATAAATAGTTTGAGACGGAGGAAGTAAATTGTTTTTAAAAAGTTTTGTGAGGTTCTTGTTTTCTAAAAAGAAACCCAAAGCACTTCTCCAATAACGAACTCTTTTTTTTTTGTCAAAAAAAGTATCTCTTTTTATATTTGGTTTCAAAATGGGTAAGCCCTCGAGGCCAGCCCAACCCAGCCCAGCCTACTACTGAGTAGGGTTGGGTTGAGATTTTTCAAGCTCATTTAAAACTGAGGCTTATAAGCCCAGCCCAAGTCATCTCGCTGGCCCTTAAGGCTTGACCGAGGCTGACCCGTGGGCCAAAAGGCTATTTAATTTAAATTAAAAAATTAATAGATAATTGGGAAAAAAAAGAAGTAAAAACTAGGAATAGTAATTACCGAATAAGTCTTAATATTTTACACAGTATTTTATTCATTTAGCATTAAATCCTAATCACCAAGTATGAAGTTGTATTCATGATTGCGATTTAATTTGAATTCAATACTTAAAAGAAAATTGTGAAAAAAAAAGGTAAAAACTGGGAATATTGATTACCGAATAAGTTTTAGTATCTTACACAATACGCTACTCATTTAGCGTTATATCCCTACTACTAAAATACTTAATCACTACGTCTAAAAGTTGCATCCATGCATGAAAATGTCAAAACACTTGTTGTCTAGTTGCTACTCAAAATTGGTTGCACGCGTTACCCAAATTCAAAGAGGTAATATATTTTTAAGTGAATTTAAATATTATTGATTTTTGAAACGCAGTTATTTCATAATGTTTAACTAAATAAATTTGGATATGAATGTGCTTGACAATGTGTTGAGTTGAATAAGCTATAAGTTGTCCTAGAATTATATACTTTCATATAAGAGGAACTTACACAAATGACTACACTTCGTTTTTTTTTTTTTTTTTTAAATTTTATATTAAGCATAGCTACACTTTTGCTAATTACATTTCGTAGTTACAGTAACTTGTATTCAACTTTAGTTGTATTTCGCTGTATTCAATTTGGCTGTATTCATTCGTAACAACTTTTACGCTGTATTCAACTTATTGTATTTAAATTTGGTTGTTTTTTATTTTTTTATTTATTTTTTATTTTTAGAAATCAAATCACTCATCATATATTCAAACAACATAAATGCAAAATAAAATAAAATACAAGAATATTTAGTTGTATTCAAATATACTGTATTCATTTGTATACACAAAAAAATATCCTTTGAAATACGAGCGAAAAATACATAAAGAAACACTCTATTTTACACTAAAAGAATAACCAATACATTGAAATACACTCAAATCTGAGATCCAAGAAAAAAACACTCAGATTTGAGATACAAGAAAAAAAAAAATACACTCAGATGTGAGATACAAGAAATAAAATACACTCAGATCTTAAATACACCGCCGGAGATTAGAGATAAAGTCGGGATAAGCTTTCCGGTATCTCACCGGAAAAGATAGATCGGAAGCTTTTTAGCACAGAAGAATCAAGATCTAGCTCCGCTAATTCGCCGAAGAGGATAGATCTAAAAGTTTCAGGTGTAGAATCGAGATTTAGCTCCAATATCTTGCCTGAGAGGATAGATCTGAAACTTTCCGGCACTGGAGAATCGAAATTCAACCGTGGAGGACGCTAGCTTCGTTGGAGAAGATGATCGGCGGCAGCTCTGACGGAGAAGATGACCAGCGGCGGCTCCGACGGAGAAGAGAGAGTTAAAAAGGAAAGAGAGTTGAGGGAGAAGAGAGAGGGGGTTCATGGAAAAGATTGATACAACGGAATAAAAGGAGATGGATTTTGAATTAGTTACCTTATGTAATTGTAATACAAGATTTAGCTATGAGATGTAATTAAAATAAAGTGTAGCTACTAAATACAAAATAGATCCTAATGTTCTCTACACCACGTAGATATCCCTTCATATAATCATATGTTGGAACTGTTAACAATTCGACATACTTATAAGTTTGAATATTAGATTGAAAAGAAACTTTTTATACAGTAAAAAATTTGAAAAGAATAAAGGGTCAGCCCGACCCAGCCCGCAACCCTTCTAGGGTTGGGTTGGATTGGTCATTTTAAGGCCCTTGCAAATGAAGAGCTGACCCGACCTAGCCTGTCAAATTCCTTGGCTCACAAGGCTTGGACAAGGCTTGGGTTGGCCCATTATGACTCTACCTCCCCCGTCCATTTTTACATGTCCAGGAATAATGTATTAATTCTCTTAGCTTTTTCCGTAGTTGGAAACAACAAAGGTAAAAAAGTGTCGTTATATAATTTATTTATGTATTTCATTGATTTGTTAGTTCATAAAAACTTTCAATTTTATTTTTTATTTTAAATTTATTTTGAATAATTGAAAGGATTTAAATATACCCCTCACACTAGTTATGAAGTCGCGTCGAGGTATATTTGAACTTTTAAAGTTGATTAAGTAGGCATTTGGACATGTCATTTCATGTCATGATTTGAAGTCATGAGATGAAATTATCGCTTGGACATTCGATTTCATGACGAAACTCCAAAAAGACATGATTTCAAAAAATTTAAATGTAAAACTTGACCTATAAGTTTATATTTTATAAAAAAAAATGCTCATAAGTTGGTAGATATTTTTAACAATTACTCTCACCAACCATTTAACAACCTCATTAACTTCTACCAACCGTTATTTATGTTCGTACCATGTGGAAGGATTATATTAAAGAGTAGTTACATTACTATTCATGTTAAATTTTCCTTTTTAGTGAATTAAAGTTTGATCAATTGATGTTGTATTTTTTATAAAGGCATTCTAGTAGTGTATTAATTTTGTTATGAACTATGAATTGCTCATATGATAAGATTGGATAAGAATTGGGAAAGTTTTGATAGTTTTCACAACTTGTGGGGTTTTTATGTCTATAAGATAAAATACAACTTAAGAAATCCAAATTGCATGTCCAAACATGATTTTATCTCATGGTTTCAAAGTATAATTTCAAATCATGTCCAAACGGCTTCTAAGAGTATGTTTTGGAGTTCTTCAAATTATTGTGATTACGGCTAGATATGTTAGATTTGTTCACTAAGCATAAGACACAACTTTTGAAATATATTTAAAAGTATTGGCTAAAAACATAATATTAGGCTATCATGTTTCTCTAAAAGAAAATTAGGCTCCTTTGGTACGGAGATAAGGAATAATTAATTTCAGAATTAAATTTGAGATGAGTTTATCCCACATTTGATTGGGATAAAATTTCGGTATAACTAATTCCTCTGGCGATTGGCTGTGCTGGAGCTTGTCATCATGACTTCCCCCCTACTATATCACGTGCTACTAGTGCAACCCCTCATCATGCAAATGCATATGAATGTGTCCTAACCATCTGTTCAAGAAATAAGAGAAATTATTTCCTTGATCAATGTTATAACATGTAACACCCCATAAACTTGAACTAGGTGTGAATGTGTAAAAATTTAGTGTTAAGATGATATTATATCTATATGAATCCATTCTTGATGAATTCAGGTGGGAGATGGTCATTTTGAAGTCAAACCAACAATTGAAGTTCTTAAGGGCTCTTAAATTCGCCTAAGTTTTGGTAGGTTTGTCTTCTGGGTGATTTTCATGAAAATGTGTTGCGAATTTGGAAAAAATTCCTTCATTAAAGTTGTAGATCTTTGAACTAGATTTCCAATGGTAGGTCGCCCAGCCCAAGAAAAGTTATGTACAAAAAGTTATGATCGTTTTACTGAGCGAATATTGATTGTCAGAAAAATGTACTGGGCGCGAGTCGTGGACCCAACACGAAAAAACACAGCTGCAGACCAAAAAAAGATATGATCAGGTGCTGAACCCGCGACGCGGACTCAGGACGGATAGTGTTATTTTTCTGGTTCCTAATTTTCTTTAAGTCCTACTTCGTTGTGTTATTTCCCACTTCATTCCAAATCGATATTTCTGAGGAAAAGAACCCTAGAAAAGTCTCTCTAACTCTAAGGTGAGTTCTCACTCAATATTGATCATTCTCACACCGTACCCATCCCTTCTTGATAGCAAATCATCTCTCTAAAACTCTAAGTTCTTGAATTCTCAAGAAGAAGAAGATAGGGGCGTGTGGAATTCGTCTAAGAGTGCGATTATTGAGTCTTGGAAAGTGTGTTTGAGCGGCATTTGAGGTATGTCTCTTTTAAAATCATTTTTGACTATAAAGGTGATTTGTATGTCTCTTTTTACAAACTCTCTTGAAAGATTGATTCTTTATAAAAGCATGTTTTGAATGATATGATGAATTGGATTTACACTCTTGAAATCTATTACATGTTTTGATTAATGGTTAATGTGCGTGAGGGGACGAGCCCACATTAAACCTAGATTGTAATAAACCCTATATATGTATAAGATATTATGAATGTTTTCCTCTATGAGAGATGCTTAGTGATGATGGTTAATTATTGGTATTGATGATTTTACAAAGGAACTATGACAAAGTAATCTTGTTTAAAGAAGTGGAAACGTTTTCAAGATTATCTATGAAATTATAGATTTTCGTAATGGCATAATGAACTTTAATGCTATTTGATGGTGTGACTACTTTGAGACAAATTGTGAATCGGCTTCTATGCTATGAACTTTGTTGTTGTGTTTTGCCTAGCTACTGGGGAGGAAGGGTAGCCACTATGGATCCTAGTGTGATAATCCCTAGCCATTCAGGAGGAAGAGTGGCCACTTCCGGGTTCGCTACCTGGGGTGTGATAATGCCTAGCCATTCGGGAGGAAGAGTGGCCACTTCCGGGTTCGCTACCCTGGGTGTGATTATGCCTAGATATTCGGGAGGAAGAATAGCCACCGTTGAATTTCATATTCCGGTGTGATGCGCTGCTATGATTAGGGAACCTCAAAGGTCATCCCTTCGTTATGATGGATTTTTGGGCCTGTATTGGCATATGTGATATTCTTATTCTTTCATAGAACTGTTATTGATAATCATGATTAATTTGAAAGACATATTTGAAAGTTGTAACTTGACAAGAGGCTTTTTAATCGGTTTTGATAACGCTTACTGAGATACACAAGTTGAATAACAGTTTTTACATTGATTTCACGTAGTTTTCAGGACTAATTTCTTTAAGTCATATTGTATTCTATTTTTATATTACTTGTTGTCCCCGAGGCACTCACTGAGTACGAAAGTACTCAGGCATACCATTGTTGTTTTTGATGGTATGTTAGGTAACGGAGAAGAGCAGGTTCGTGATACTCTCGACGCTTAGGAGAACTTGCTGCTGCTGTTGATTTGGTGAGCCCATATCCTTGTTCGTGGGACACTTCCTGTTTCATTTATTATTCTAGATTTCCGGGCTGCGTCCCGAAGGTAGATGATTGTTGTGTCTCTTAGAAGCTCCATAGATAGTTTTCAGAATTGTGGGTAGATTGTCAAAGTCTCGTAGGACTTAATGGGTGTTTGCCACGTTTATGACTATTTACTTATATTAGACTTCCGCTGATTTATTTCATAATTGTGATCCTCATATATGCAGTTACTTATAACTTTGTTTAATTTAATAAGGAAAAATTATTAAAAAGGAACTTGATGTTTAATTATTTTATAAGGTGCTTCCGGTGTTTTTTATAGCATCAGATGCTTGTTACGTCCAGGGTGGGCTTTGGGGCGTGACATAACATGATAAGATTCAGAGAGAAGTGAAACTTGTCTTAAAATGCCCATGTAGCCCTATGTCTCTATATATGGAGCTCTACATATCCATAAAGAAGACTCCACACTAGACACTGCTTCATCAACCCCAAAATATTTAAAAATCTTGGCTTTGATACATCATTCACAATCAGAATCTGACACTTAGACCGTGATATAGCACGCGACGAGCCACAACTCTCGCCAAAGGAATCCTCTAACTAAAAATGCTCAACGGTGAAACAAGTACGACAAAATAGATGCTATAATAGTTTGATATAATATAAAACAAAAAGAAATACAAGCTAATATAATGCGGAAACCCATAATACCGGAAGAAAAATGAATTAAGTCATGGATCTATTGGTGAGTTACAAATTAAGTACGAATCATAACTCGAAAATAAATACAATATTGATCGAATAATAGAGAATTGCTGAATAGGGCCTCCACGAACTAGTGTCTACTCACCTTAGCTTTGAATAGGTCTGAAATTACTAAGTTTCACGAATTAGCTACTTGATGACCCTTTATGGACCCTACGCCAAAATAACAAGTTTGAGTTGAAAGACCCAAAAAGTTTATAGATTTCTCTCCTGTGTATCCCCGGGGCAACTCTTTAGAAAATACTAACACAATATCAGGCAGTACAATTATAAATATAAAATATAAGTAGAGCAACTGGACTGAAATCACGAATAGAGTAATGTAGACATGATTTGTGAGTTGCTAAAGTCGTTATGGTTCCCTGAGTCATTGCTCAAGCTCAAATCAATTGCGGGGCAATAAGTACTGCTTACTTAAAGTTCAACCTGCTAATTGCAAATAATGACATGCAGTATGCTCAAGCTATATATGCGGTTATCAGTGTGATGCATGCTAAACACCTAGACAAACATCACAAACAATATGTAGACGACTGAAAGTATCATAGAGGTATAGATAAATAAGCTAGGCCTTCATGGCATAAGATAAAAAACTTAAAAAAAATATCTAGCCAAGCTCACGCTCGCCCTCTCACATGAAAGTGGCAGTTTAAACACAAGCAAACAACTTATGTATCATGCTTTTAAAGAAAAGCGAGCACACTAAGCGTTAAAGTCTCACTTGCTTCTAAAATAACAAACTCTCCTTTATTTGAATGTCCAAAGCCTTCTCAAATGATCTGTGTTGCCCTCAATCTATACAAAAATCATGATCAATAAGTTTAAATAAGTCTAGGGAATTAATCCCATAATTTAGGACATATCTAGGTCAAAGTCAACCTTCTGTCAACTCAAAATCACCCCTCGTGTCAACGATTCAAAATCGTACATAAATAGTCACACTCCGAACTTGGGCCTGGGCGTAACATTGCACTCGATGCTTGACTACAAGTGACCGATCGAACCATATGACTTGCTGAATCAACATGGGACATGTACTATTGTCGAATGTGATTTAAGACATGAAAATTTAAATGAAGCATGTAATCTAATAATAACTATTATATTATGAAAATATTGTCTATAAGTATAAATGTGGAAGTATTCTGAAAACATAATAAGTATGTAGCCAACATGGGCTATACGATAACTGAACATTTGACATGAGATGTATGAAACCTCCAATTATGAGTCTAAATACTAAACTGTTTACCGGGACAAGGCTCCGACATACCTAACTGCCTAATATGACATAAATAATGAAAAATAAAGAAAACGTCCCGAATGAGATGGGGCTCACCAGATAGCTAACACACGTGAGCCATAACATGCGGTCTTATCATCCTGTAAATTAGTACATGCATCATGAGACGGGCCGACAAGGCCACCATGATCACTTATAAAATCAAAATAGAGGTCGACAAGGTCGTATAACACACCTATACACAGGACATTTGTCTACAAGCCTCTAAGAGTCACATAAACATTATAAGGCCAGGATAGGGCCCCGCCATACCAATATCATATAAATAAGTTCATACCGACTCAAAATGGCAACTCTGAAACAAATGGAGTGCGTCAAACCACCGCTGAACTGGACAACCTACTGGGGAGGCCCGTTTGTCTGTCTTCCTGGACCCGCAGGCATGAAACACAACATCCTCGGTAAAAGAATGTCAGTATGAATAATGTACCGAGTATGTAAGGCAGATAAGGATATAAGTAAAGACATCAATGTAAAAGAGAGTCAAAAAGGATCAACCTGTAACTCTGTATTTCCACTTAGTGCCATGATATGTATAAATATACCGTATAAGCATATATAACGCCATCAAGGTGCATATACCATATATACGCGCATATAGCGCCATCAAACCTCTGTGGGCATCATCATCATATGTATATATATTTTAATAACCTGTAAAATATTATTACCACTACAACCAAATAGTAAGGAACAAACTAAACAACACCTAAACCCCTAGCCCAAAGTTGCCAGGAGTACCAAGGCTCAAGGAAAAACTAGTTACAAATTGCCTCAAGGTAACCTATACATCTTCTAGCTTGTTTTGATCCTATAAACATACCAATCCTCTCCTTTACTATGAACTGTATCTGCTGTACTACAAAACTGGTATTTACATCAAGTTCTCTAAATATCTTCCAATTTCTAGACTGCCAGGTAAATATATCAGTGCTCTATAAATATTAGCTACTACTTCCTTCTTCATCTTGCACCAGTGATGTTGTTTGATGCACCTCAACACTGCCTTAGGCTCCATCCAGAGTATTTGTAGTCCCATCCATTGATCGACCCCACTCCAAAGTGTTTGAAACCATCTACAATCCATAAAGAGCTGCTGAGAATCTTCAATTTCCCCTGATCACATATTACACACTCAGCAGTTGTACAACTCATAACCATCTCAATCACCCTATCTTTAGTTAGTAGTCTCTTCTGAAAAGCTAACCACAGGATGAACCTGTGTTTAGATTGCAACAGTTTACTCCAGACCAGGTCTTGATCATCTACAACTACGCCATTTACAAGCATAGTAAGATAACTCTTAGTAACTGAATAGTTACTATTATCAATCAAAATGGAATTACCATTCTTGTACCAGTGTTGCATCCCCAATTTTATTTTATTTATCTTCTTCCAGGACCAGCTAGAGTTATTTAGGGCAACATGACGGAAAGGGGTTCACTGGAGTTTGTCTCTTGAAAATGGTTTTATTTATTTATTCTCTTGAATGTCTTTTTCTCTATTTTGTTTCTCCAGAAATCTTCTCCAGATTGCATATATATCCCATGTATCCATTTCACCCACAAGATTTCTTTATTAGTAACTAACAACCAAATCAACTTGCCCACTGATGCCAGATTCTATTTTCTACAGCTTCTAATATTTAACGCACCTTGTTTCTTTGGTTTGCACACAGAATACCAAGCCACAAGAGCAACCTTCCTTGCTTTGTCATTACTCCCCCATAGAAACTCTCTACATTTCCTATCCACATCTTTCAAAACACTTTGGGGTAGTATAAAAATAGCACCCCAAAAATTGTGAAGAGAGAATATGATAAAGTTCATTACCTATAGTTTCCCATCATAGGAAAGGTGCCTTACTGATACTGAGTAAGTTGCATCTCCTTACACATAGGATGGAACTTGAAATCAGGTAACTTGCTCATTTTTTTTAGCATCCTAGTAAGAGATTCCATTACCAACACAAATAACAATGGTGAGATGGGATCACCTTGTCTTAAACCCTTTTTTCCTTCAAAGTAACCACAACTTTCCCTATTTATCTTGACTGAAAAACTAGTTGTTGTCATACAAACCATAATTAGTTGGACAAATTTATGTGGAAACCCAGACCCAACAAGCATTTCCTGAACAGTATCCCAATTTACCATATCATAAGCCTTTTTCAAATCTATCTTCATAAGGCATCTTGGAGAAGCCACCTTCCTATTGTAATGTCTAAGCAGGTCATGGGACATTAAAACATTATGAACCAGGGACCTGTCCATCACAAATGCTACTTGTGTGTCACTAACCAAAGATGGCAAAACCTCAGCCTGTCTGGCGCATAGTAACTTAGAGATATATTTATATAGGACATTGCAACAGGAAATGGGTCAAAATTGGCTAGCACTGGTGGGATGATCCACCTTAGGAATTAAAGAGATTAGAGTGGCATTCAACTGCTTCAACAATTTTCTTGAGCTCATGAACTCTAGTACAACATCATATATGTCCTGCTTTATCACAGACCAAGCAGCTTTGTAGAATCCACTTCCATACCCATCAGGACCAGGACTTTTATTCTCATTAATACTAAACATAGCTTCCTTGAACTCTTACAAAGTGAATGATCTTAACAGGTAGCATTGCTGCACCTTTGTCAACTTTGGCCCCTGTGAAAAGAACCTTGAGTAAGCTTTACACCTTTGACCCCTATCCTGTCCTAATAGATGTTGGTAATATCTAACAAAAACCCCAAAGATCTGCTCAGGGTCATGCTAGATCTGATTATGCTCATCCTGTATCTGGCATACTGACTGGATCAACTTCCTCTGTTTAATAATAGAGAAAAAGTATTTTGCATTATCATCACCCAATCTAATCCATGTTGCCTTGCTTCTCTGTACCAGAAATCCTCTACCAGTTTAGAAGATTGTTTATACTTTTGTCTTAACCTCTTCTCTTCCAGTTGCAATTCATTATTCAATGGGGAACATTCTAATTCCTCTTGCCCTTTCAGCATAGCAAGTCTGTCCTCCTGAGCCACTCTAACTATATTACTAAAACTTTGATAATGCAGAGTTTGATAAGGCCAACTTTCTTACCACTTGGAACATTTTATAACCCCTGATTGAAGCATTCCACCCATTCTCAATAATACTCATGAAATCAGGACGTGATCTCCATATGTTGCAATACTTAAATACTCTACCCATCTTCACATCTTGTTGAACCATTTTGATCACTCAGTCCTTCAGGTAGGATATCAGCAACACAATTAGGCATGTTGTCTAACCACTCTCCATTAACAAACACCCAATCAATTTTTGAAAGCACCTCGGCATCCGTCATTGTCATTCCAAGTATACTTACACCTATTGTTTGGCAATTCCATCAGTCCACAAGTATCCAAACATGTTTGAAATTCAACAATCTCTACAAAGGAGACATGGTTGCCTCCAAGTCTATCCTCAACATGTAACACTGCATTAAAGTCACCTAGCACAGTCCATGGACAAGCTTCCATGTTCAACTGTGTGAGGTAATTCCATAACTCCTTTCTATCTTCCTTCAAATTAAAATCATATAAAAATGTGACAACAAACTTTAATTGCATGGATACGTTAGTAACAAAGCAAGTCATGGCTTGGGAAGTCTCACTACGAAGCATAAACTCGAACTAGTCCTTCCTCCACACCACCACTAATCTTCCATTATAATGAGTAGCATGCTTACTTCTACAGTTCCAGCCCCCAAACACATTTTTAGATTCCACCTTATTCACTTTTATTGTTGTTTCTACGAAACACATTAATCCTAATTCTAATTCATTGTAGAGGAGCTTTACCTTCTTCTGCTTACTGAGGCCATTTAGGCCTCTCACATTCTAGCACATAAGTTTAACCATCCCTAAGAGGAGATAGATGATTTCTCCTCCCATCTGCAAAGGGTGTCAGTGGTACATCCCTATCCTTTTCAAGAGGTTGAAAAGCATTTGAGACAGTAGCTTACCCTGTCCCACCACCTTGTACACCACTTGTACTTGGCCCCTTCACTACAGTGCTACTTGGAGGAGTACTTCTATGGTTTGGTTGCATCTACTCCCATGCTGTGCCTTCTCCAACCTCCACTTCTCCCATCATGCTGGCCCTAAACCACTCTGGCAGTTGTACCCCTTTGAGTTTCAATCTCTTTTGGTATCACTTCTTTCTCATCCCTTTGTATTGGTTCATCATTCTTGACAGTTTCCATCGGCACATTCTTTTTACTCTTCCTACAGATATCTTCATCATGACCATACTTACTATAGATTTTTTAAAGGGATGGTTTCCAGTCATATGTAACCTTTTGATCAATAACATTACCCCTTTCATTCCTAAATCTGATCACTTTAGGTAATGAGGTGTCAATCTTCACTTCCACAAGTAGCCTAGCAAAGTTGAGTCCAGCCTTCTTCTCAGTGTTTCTATCAACCATCAATGGTTTTCCAACCAAACTTCCAAGCTTACTCAGTCCCTTAGCACTCTTATAGTTAAAATCCAATCCATGCAATTTGATCCATATAGGTACATAATACAATTCATCTCTAGTAAAACTCCATGTTCGAGTCCCAAGCTTTCATAATCAGAGGTTATTATCAAAATGATAAATTCCCCCTTATATCACCTCATTCTTCCCATATGCATTGTCATGCCTAACCAGAACAATACCTTTTTGCATCATAGCCACCTTGTTGATGCCATGCTTCCCCCAGATTCTTCGAATAAATTCAGTTAAAATAGTAAATGGTGGATGAGCACCAAGGAAATAACATACCACAACATGCTTCCAATATTCAATTTCAGTCATGATATCCTCATCTTCAATATCTATAATCAAATGATTGCCAATTATCTCCGGATTAACATATTCTAATTTGAAACCCACATTGGTAATTTTTGAATTATTAAAGTTATCCCATACAGATGCCAGGTTCTCAATTGTCTTACCATTATAATTAGGCACTTCATCTCCCTCGTTTTACTCAACCACATCTTCCTAGGACTGTCTGGCCGGAGCTTTAGTTGCCAGTAACCATTCCCTAATCTGCTCCTTCGCTTGTGCCGCTTTGCTCTTAACTAGACTTGATTTTTCACCTGGTGTTGGCACCGACACATTGACACTTTCAATTGATTGCACTTGTGTTCCCCTGACCAGAATGGGACCTATTGCTATAACTTCCACTACGGCGCTCGTTCGCAAATGATTACTCACTGGTCATGTGTTGCTTATTGGTTTATTACGTCCTACATTTTTAGAGCCTTTAGTTGAATTTGATCCTCTCCCTGCACCTTTCCGATTCATAATTTTTGAAGGATTCATAGTCTTATTTCTCTTTCCAATGGAGTGGTGTACGTTAGTTAACTTGCATGAAGAGAAACAGTCCTAACCATCCACTTAAACGTACGTTAGTCATCATATTAACAACCAACTGATTAGTGGTTCTTATATACTATACATATACGTGTATATATCGCCATCAAGATATATTCATACGTATATATGCATGAAGACCCTTAAGATACATTATGATCATGTCGGAGTGACATAAGGTCGTTACACCTCTGATTATCCTTATGTGACTAATATTGACATCATACATTTCATTTCAAGTTAAGAAAGCCAGACATGACATTCTTCATTAAGCATACTAGGAAAAGAAAAACATAAGCATCTCTAACTACATGGATAAATCCATTATTGGAGGGACGCTCGTTTACATTGCGTTTTAATAGGGATCATGCCAAAAGAAGTAAGGTTAACCTTAACATACCTTATATCGATCTACGATGTATCAAGCCAGAATCAACCTCCTTCATGCCTAAATCTACAACCAACAATAAGTGGATTAACGTTAATTACGAGTAGTTCAACAATCCCCTATAGAGCGACAAGCTCATTCTATATAAAATCGAGTAGCATCTCCCTTGTTTTCTTTACTTTTCCAAGTCCATAAAAACAACAAGAACATATACAACCTTAAACTATATACTTACAGCACCACAACACACCCAAACATCCCAACAACACAACAATATTCAATATCGAGTTTATAACTTCTAGTCGACATCTTGCATGTTTTCAGCCATCCAACATATCAAGAACCTAATCGAAATCTTGTACATGTAGAAGAACAATATTCCTACCTTAAATATCGAAAACCAGCTACAAATTAACTTAGAATAATTTCAAAATAGTCCATCAACTCACAACTACATCATATACGATTTTCGACCTTTATTTCAGAAGTTCTCAACCAAACAATCTTGCTACAACTTGTATGGACTCAAATACATGTAGGAGAAGTAAAATATTACCTTGATCTAGAAAGACAAGCCTTTTCTTATGCTGCCTCAACTTGGAAGAACAACCAACACAAGAACAACGAGATAGAACTACGTTCTACTAGTACCACGGGATTCACGATAATTGGTTTAGGTGATTTACCTTTGGATTTACTCTTGAGACATGAGAGAAATCACAAAGAACTTCTTAGAGAGGCGTATAGTCAGTTTGGGTTGAACAAATGAGGTGAAAGGGGCTTCCACCACTTAAATATAAGTGGGTAAGTTTCCACCTCCTCAAGTGGGTCCCAAAGAGGTTGCCTGCGCAGTCTCATGAAAATGTGAATATCTCTCTACTCCGATATTGTATTGATGAACGGTTTAATGCATTGGAAACTAGACTCATAGACCTACGATATGGTGGATGGATCACCCCATACCTCCAAGTATATTAGGAGAAAAGCACAATGACATCTGACCTAAATTTCAGTAAACTTATGATCGTAAACTTGCGACAACTTTTGCTGACTTTTGTTTGATTCAAAACTTAACTATTAATTAATTCAAACACATTAAAATACAACCTACTTAGCATATTAAGCACTCCTACTTTTTACCTTGAAAGTACGGGTTATAATATCTTCAATTTGTTTAATCTTCAATCCTCGCAATGCTTCCTTAACGCTTGTTTTAACCCTTCATTATCTTTGTAAAGGTCATTAACCTCTCTGGATCATATTGATTCACTTACGAATCATTTTAACGTGAAAGTACGAGGTGTAAAATATGTAAAGCAACTAAATGAAAGAACAGTAAGTGGGGTGCTCGGGGAATGGGAAACCCAAATCAATAACATGGATACATGAAGTAATACGAAATTGAAAATGTAGCTGTAAGCTATAATTGAGATATGGACATGATTATGATCTAGCATAACAGTACTGTAACATGAGTAAATCGTTTTATGTAGGAGAGCCTTAGTATAGCCGACAACATGAAACCACCATGTGAGCATGTGGAGTCTAGTCTCTGGCCCGACCAGCAAAGCAATATCATTTCTTGTCGGGGTATGAGACATGAACATGACATGAATGGATCTAATCAATAAACATTAAGGAATCACCCTAACTACATGGAGGCGATCCTTATCCTACGTTGACAACGTAGTTTTAGGTGTTTAAACCTTCTCCGTATATCTATGCTACTCCCAAAGCGTGAACATGAACATAGTTGGATCAAAGACCCATGGATTTAATAAACATGACTTGTATGTCAAATGTACTTTTGTGAAACATGGAAAACATGTAAAATCCTTAGAGTAGAGTAACATGGGGTCATGACTTGAAATTAAGAACTCATGGACTTCAAATCCTGAGTTTAAATGGATTACAGACAGATTCATGAAAATCAAATTTAATGACTTGTTCGGTCGTTATACGTGTTTTGACCATTTTATCCCTATTGACCCAATTCCCGAGGTTATCGGGTGATTCTAGTGAAAACCGGTAGAATTGAAACCTTCAAGTGGAACCATTTGTCCAATAGTTGACTTTTACATAAACAGATCTTTTTCAGAATTTTATCAATTTCGCAAGGTCCAGAGGGTCGTTTATGGCTTGATAGGATGGATGGTTCAGTTCTTAAGGCTTTCGGGTGCGTTTTGAGTACTTGGTTAGAATCTTGGTTTTAGCCGTTAGGAGTTGATCGGGTCAAACGTGACCTCAGTGGTAATTTTGAGGTCACGGATGGATTCGTAGTATGTTTTTACTTGTGTTTGCATCTTTGGTTTGTATTCGGAAGGTTCCCGATAGGTGTCGGGATTTTGGGTTGAGACTTGGTGAAACCAGAATTTTTGATTTTCTGGTATATCACCTCGGTGGCGGCTACTCGCCCCGCGGAGGCTACTCACCCCTGCGGATCCGCCCCAGCGATTATTGGTTTGTAGGAGTGAATGATGGTGCATTTAATGAAGTAACACCCCAGCGGACAGGAGCCTACTAATGCGGGATCGCTGCAGCGGGTATGGTCCACCCCAGCGAAGAACGCTGGATCAGAACCAGTATTTTATTCCTAACTTCGTTGCCATTAGTCCATTCACCCAAAACCTAAGTCTAAGGAGCATCAAGGGCGATTTCTTGAGATCTTGTGGTGAAATCATCTTAGGGTAAATTTTAAACCTTAATCTTGCATTATCTTTTCTTTACTAGTGTTCATGATGAGAAATGGTTGTTGTGGCTTATGAGGGATGGAACCTACGCTAGTTAATCATTAAACCCTAATCTAAAGTTCTTATTATTGTTCTAATTACTGATTCTATCATCTATAATTGTGGATAAATAGATTCTAGGACTGAATCTCTCTTGACTTCTAGAATCAATTCATGAAATTAGGGTTTTTACTAAATTGAGGGTTTTAGCTTAAATGATGAAATTAAAGGACCAAACGTGGTTAGAAATCCATGCAATTAAGGATAATGACTAATGAGGTTATGAGTAGTGTAATTTCACCCTTAATCTTCGGTTTTACGCTCGTGAGTCGATAAGGGTATTTTGAAGTAATTCTCCAATCATTTCTCTTTCCGAATAGTTGTCTTGTTGTAGTTATTTACTTATGTAGCATTGTTAATATTAGACTTTGATCATTCTTAAGCACTTCAGAAGGGGAAGGCTTAGGTGGAGTAGTACGTGACTCCTGTTCGGCATTTGAGGTAAGTTACGGCTTACTCTAGTTAGACTTTGATTAGAAAAATGTATATATGCGTAGAATTGATGAGATAAATCATGATTAGATCTTCGGACATGATGTTGGGATAGATATACTCTTAGGTTGGTATGATTTCTAATTATGTGGGCTCATCGCCGTCATTTTACGCATTGTGACATAAGGTGTACTTGTTATTATGATTGGGTAATATGAGGGGATAGTTTCATTATGATGATTGAACTCTGTACTGTTTCCATTTTCCATGGGTGTTGTGATTTATGCCAGTCTTGTTATGGCTTATGATTCTGTGATCTCCATAGCATACTCATTCTCTTGGTTTAAGTTATCTCATTCTTGCATTCTTTCATCCATACATGATTGAAATTGTTTAGAAAGGATTGATGAAAGACTTATGGCAACTATGAAAGAAAGTGTGGCAGTTTTGAGGGAAGTATTTTATGAATCCGTGTTCAAGGCCCGTTCTGGAACGGAAGGTATATGCCTTGTGTCCGAGGTCTGTTCTGGAGCGAGTGGTACATGGACGCCATGGTTCCCCCGCGGGTCATGACTACCGAGATGTCGAGATTCCGTCCAGAGCATGTGCGTACGGGTTGTGTTGTTGGCCATTGCATTGACACCCATCTCGTTGCATGGCATCTATCATTATCACATTTTACTCCTATTGATTTGATTGTGGTTGTACTTATATTGTCGCTATTCTGAGGAATAGTGGAAGACTTGGTAGACTTGTGTTTAGATGCTTCACTTTAGGCTATGTTTAGATGCTTCACCTTAGGCAATGATTCGTTTATTTATCAGTTGTGACTCATGTGGATGTTTGTGCCTACCTGCTTATCTTGTTTAATTATGTGTTTGTATGCATGAGCTAAGCGTAGTCGGCCTATGATTCTTAGCAGTACGTGTGTGTATTGATACTACCCTTCTGCACCCTTTTCTGAGTGCAAATTGTGAGGCAGGACCGTCATCGAGATCCCGTTTCTAACCTTAAGGCTATTTGATCGAGATTCCAAGGGTGAGCCATCTTCCAGTCTATAGCCCTGGACTCTCACCTCCTATTTTCTATTACTCTATCTTTAGACAGTATTTATTTATGCTCAGGCAGATGTATTATTCCTAGACATGTGTTGGTAGATGTTCACGTATGGTGATTTCATTTTCTAGGGTTGTATAATGATTAGTATTTCCGCACTTATAATTATTATTGTTATTGTTGTTGTTGTTGTTAATTATTATTTGCTGTTGTTGTTGTTGTTAATTATTATTTGTTGTTGTTGTTAATTATTATTTGTTGTTGTTAATTATTATTATTATTATTATTATTATTATTATTATTATTATTTTTATTATTATTACATTAACTTAGACTATCTATTATTGTTATCGTATTTGGGTTAATTTGGAAATTGAATAAGTAATTGGTTAAGGGATGGTTCGCCCCACCAAGGAGGTTAGTGTGGGTGCTATCACGACGGTATTTGGGTCATGACAATAAATGACATTCATTAATATAAATAATGAAGCATGTTTGAGCTTTGACGCCGTATAATTTCATAAGAACATGTATGTAGGGTTTATCGTGAATTGAGACCAACCACCCTAGAAATTTGAGGAAAAACATGGTTCAAGAATCAAACATAGTGTGGGGAAGAAACAAATATATTCCCACATGTGGATAGAAACCCTACATACCTTAATCACTCCAAAACTTGCAGAAAGGCCTGAACTTAGAAAAAGAAATCCAAAAATTTGAACTTGAAACCTTGAGTAGGGTTTTCTAGAATTCATGTATAATTGCTAGAATTACTTAGAAATACATAGAAGAACCTTACCTTGATGTGGGAGATGAGGAGAGGATAGAAAATTCGTGCTAGGATTTGAAGAAGTGAAGAATAGAATGAAAAATGAGGAAAACAGCGCACTTAAAAAGGTTGCAGGGATCACACACCATGGAGGACGACATTGCTTGCCAAGCAGCATGCGCTGCCTTTCCAATGGATGCATGCACTCGCACATGCAATAGGCCTCACTTAACTACCCAGACGCGCGCGATATGGCCCTAGGACGCTAGTTTGCTGGCGTAGCGAGCCCATTTACCAGCACCACTGTTAGTTCTTTAGTAAAATATACATAAATTTTTATACAGAGATCCGTTTGGCCCAATCCTTATTTGGATGGAAAGGTATTTTAAAGGATTACAACTTTTATCGAGGAAGTTTTCCCAAATTCCTAACGAATAAGAGGTCTATACTTGCTTTAAGTGAGGCCTTGTGCAATATCACTTGAAAACATGGTTCATAGAGTAGCTTCCGACTTTAATTTGTCCCAAGACTCTTCTTATACCTTTTATAGGTTTCAAAACACTTCCTAGATTTCCCATATTGATTCCATTATATCCCCATATTATGGGTCAAACCTTAGCCTGAAGGTACGAGGTGTTACATTATCTCCTCATTGGGATCATTCGTCCTCGAATGATAGGTCATGGCCATATATATGACTAACTCTGAAATTTTACAAAATTTTTGACAGAGTTTCCTTTGTAAATAGGACTAACCCAACATTTCTCAAGCACCTACCAGCTTACCAAAGCACAATACAAGCCTCACAGGGCATCATAATGCGCATAACATGACAAAACGATAGAAAATTATAGACATTGGCATGAATAGTGAACGTAAGAAAACATGACATGGAACATGAATACTGAAATGAAATGATTACATGGAAACACGGATATTGTAACATGAGACATGAGTAATAGAAACATGAATGTTGGAACATGAGGCCTAGAATATGCGGAGACATGAATGTTATAGCATGGGACATGAATACATGAGATATTTACCTCAAACGTTCTCTGGTTGCTCATCAAACAAGTGTGGGTATCGGGACTTCGTGTCCTCTCGGCCTCCCATGTATCCTCTTAAACCTTTTGGTTTCTCCACTAAACTTTCACTGAAGCGACTTCCTTAGTCCTTAACTTAATAATCTGACGATCAAGAATAGCCATAGGAATCTCTTCATAAGTTAGGCTATCTTTAATTGCAATAATTTCGATAGGGACAACCAACGATGGGTATCCCACACACTTTTTCAACATGGATACATAAAACAGTAGCTGCACGAAAACCAAATCTTGCAGTAACTCGAGATCATAAGCCACTTGGCCAATCCTTCAGGATCCTTTTTGGCCGACTATATCTGGGACTAAGTTTTCCTTTCTTCCCAAATCTCATAACACCTTTTATAGGTGAAAATTTTAGAAACACACAATCATCAATATGAAACTCTAAGTCTCCTTGTTGCACGTCCGAATAGGACTTCTGACAATTCTGAGCTATTTTCAAATGCTTCGGAATCAACTTGACCTTCTCCATGGGCCCATGGACCAACTATGGGCCTAACAACTCTGCTTCAATAACTTCAAACCAACCAATTGGCTACACCCCGCCCATACAGGGCTTCGAATGGTGCTATCTTGGTATTGGCAGACAACTATTATTATAAGCGAATTTAATGCGAGGCAAGTGATCATCCCAATTATATTTAAAATCTTGGACACATTCTCTCAACATATCCTCAAGAATTTGAATAGTGCATTCTGCCTGGCCATCTGTCTGAGGGTGAAAAACAGTACTGAGATTCACATTGGTACCCAATTTCTTGTGAAAAGGCTTCCCAATGTAAACTAGAAACCTCGATCTGATATAATGGACAATGGAGTCTCATGCAGTCTGATAATTTCTTGAATATTCAATCTGGCGTAGTCCTCTGCCGAATCAGCGGATTTCACTGGCCAAAAGTGCACTGACTTGGTAAGTCGGTCTACAATCAACCCAATCGAATCATGCTTCCAAATTGAGTGAGGTAAACCTCTTATGAAGTCCATATTTATCATCTCCCATTTTCAAACGGGAATATCTATGTTCTGAGCCAACCCACCAGGCTTCTGGTGCTCGGCTTTTACTTGCTGACAATTTGGACACTTAGCCCATAATCCGCCACGTTCTTCTTCGTGTCATTCCACCAATAAACCTCCTTAAGGACATGGTACATTTTTGTAGCGCCTGGATGGATAGAATATCGTGATCTGTGTACCTTTGCCATAATTCTTTCTCTAAGTCTATCTACATTTGGAGCACATAATCTGCCTTGGTACCTCAAAGTACCATCATCTCCCTCTTGTTCAAAATCCGTCATCTTCTGCTTGTGAATCCTTTCTTTCAATTGCGACAGATAAGGGTCGTTAAATTGCTTCTCCTTACTTCAGCTACTAAGGAGGGTTCAACCCTGTTCTGAATAACAACACCGCCATATTTGAGTCCAAAAGTCGAACTCCCAGATTAGCTAAGCGGTGGACTTATTTCATCATAATTTTCTAGCCTTCCTTAACATGAGTTAAACTTCCCATGGATCCCTGACTAAGAGCATTATTTACAACCTGGGTTGTAAAGAATATCCAATCATAATCTTTTAGTAATTCAAGCCATCTTTTTTTTAAAAATAAATAAATTAAATTTCACTCTGATAGGTGTTTTTTGTTCATACCAGAGTTTTTTATTGATAGTTGCAAAACTCAAAACACCAGTCTGTTACATTGTGCCAAAAATATGAACTAGTTATAATAAAAAATGCTTATAATAAAAAATGCTTTGACTGTCTATTAGATCAGTTAGATGATAAACAAAAAAGCTACTATAAAAGGAGTTCTCTGGTTGTGCATCCAGTGTTGATGTTGTTCCAATGTTGAAGTAGCTCCAAAAAAATTGTGTTATAATTGTAGTCTCCCAAAACGTCTTCATAATACTCATGTTTTAACTATCTTCTTTGTTTTGATCCTCAGCCGGGGAATCTGCATTTTGTCCAGATTAATGAATCTTCTTCCTTCTACTGGCATGTGTATGAAGCTGTCCACTCGGATTTCAGAACTGTCCAAAGCATGATTTGTAAGAAAGTTTACAAGTTTGTTTCCTTCTCTGAAAATATGAGAAATCTGAGCTTGTATTGTTTCCATGTATCTTCTAATGTCTTTCACTAAGTCTCTAAGTTCCCAAGGTATTGCACAACTTCCTTACTGAATCTGTTGCATGACCTGAGAATCAATTTCAATTTTTACCTCCAACATGTTGTGTTCCTTGCAGTGTTCCAAACCTTGTCTTATTGCAATAGCTTTAGTCTCCATATCGGTAGTGTGTCCAATCTCCAAAGCTTGAGCATGCACTAGATCACCACTGTTGTTTCTGATGCAAAATCCATAAGAGCTTCCGCTAGGGTTGCCTCTACTTGCTCCATCCGTGTTACACTTCAATCCTCCTTAGGGTGGCATTTTCCACAGTGCCTTAGCATAATAAACTTTTGGTTTATAAGAATGGGAAAAGGGTCAAAAATACCCCTCTACTTTGGAAAAAGGGCTAAAATTATCCTCCGAACTTATTTTGGGTCAAAAATACCCCTATCATCCTTAAAGTTTTCAAATATACACGTCTTGATGGAAATTATCCCCCCAAAATAATCCGAAATCATTCTTTAAACCCGCTCCATCATTTAAACCCGACCCAACTAAATAATAACCCACAAGATCCCCTTATTCCCCCAATTCCCTCAAACTTCAAACCTACTTATTGGGGGAATAAGGGGATCTTATAGGTTATTATTTAGTTAGGTCGAGTTTAAATGATGGAGCGGGTTTAAAAAATAATTTCGGGTTATTTTGGGGGATAATTTCCATCAAGACAGGGGTATATTTGAAAACTTTAAGGACGAGAGGGGTATTTTTGACCCAAAATAAGTTCGGAGGATATTTTTAGCCCTTTTTCCAAAGTAGAGGGGTATTTTTGACCCTTTTCCCAAAATCCCTATAAGAATCAAGCTTCTGATATATTGCACTCCACTCATAAGGTATGTTCTGCAACCATAGATATCTCAGTTTTCCTAGTTGATGAGGTGTATGTTGAACCTGTTGTGTCAATATATGAAATGTCACTGCTTCTCCATGCTTGATTGAGTTTCTTCTTCTTTAAAATTCCCACATGATTACTGTTGGCATTGCTTTAAAAACTTGTTTAAGTTTTGGCGTGGTATCTACAGTCCACCATACAAGAATTATTTCCTATAAGATGAGTCCTTCCATGTTATTACCTGAACAAATAGCAAAAAATCTACATAGCTTTGTAGCAATGGAGGTGTTAGAAATAAATGGGTCTTGGAGTTGCACGACCTATGTGTTTATCCCGATCAATACCTGATTTTCACCTAAGGATAGAACACATTTCTTTACCTGTTCTACGTTCGTGTTTGTACAATAATAATGAATAGGAAAGTAAAGGACACAATGATTTTTATGTGGAAACCACCCAGCTCACAAGGGCGATGAAAACCACGACGTACACCTCGCTAGGATTTTTCCCAAATTGCACTACAATAGTGAGCCTCTGCAAATTCAAGTTACAACCGCTGCAACCTAGGAACTAACCTCTGATCCCTATTTCACTAATCAACCTCTGACTAGCAAGCAATCTTCAAGTTGACCTCCAACTTGAAGTTGAATTTACAAAATTTTGTGCTTGACTATATGCTAAAGAGGATAAAGTACAACTCGATAAACAACCTAATACAAGTTTCTAGACTTAAGAAGTAGAGAGCATTATACAGTAGAACATCTCCTTCAATCTTTCTTCTTGCGCTAGAGACGCACGCCTGGTTTCTTGAATATTCTTGATATATCTTTTGATTGCTCAATATTCTGAATTGTCTCTTTGTGGGTGTTTAATTCTTCTTCTTGGTAAGACTTGGATATTTATAACATTGAGTGCACAGCAGGTCGGCAAACACAAATCCCTCTTCGAGTAGGCCCATGAGATGTAATAGGGTTCGTGTTTGTATTTGGATTCTTGCCTTGTTGAGTCCGCTTCTCGTCCGTGTAGAAGTCTTACTAATCCCAACAAATATGGCAGGAAAATATTCATACTTGACCGCTAAGTCTTTTCCATAAATCTGCAAATCCTATTTGTTGTAGGACTTGCGCTGGAAAATGTTCACAAACATGTTTTATCCACTTGGTTCGTCTGCCTCTGAATCTCTGCACTGTCTGAGATGGAACATGTTCACAAACCTGTTTCATCATCCCTTTCTCGTTCATTCAGATTTATTCCTTGCTTGAATAAATCATGTCTTCAACCTTGTCTTACTCTGTGACTCTGATTATGTTCTTTCTCTGTGTTGGAACATGTTTGCAGACATGGTTCATATGCTTTGTTTGCAACTCTCTTTAATTGAACAAATTACTTCTGAGTCATCTTAGTCTCCTTCACTTTTTCTGCTTCATGATCTCTTCTCTTCTAATTCATTCAACTACACCTGAAGATTCTTTATGTTAGAACATGTTTTCATGCTTGTTCTATTCTTCTATTGAACTGCTCATGTAACTAAGTCAACTCTATCTTCTTTGTTCTGCATATGTCTTGGGCTTGATCATGTATTAGTTTACTCTCTTATCTGAGAATTGCACCAGTCTTTGCATAGACACACATATGTTGATCATCTGCGTTCATGCATTTGTCTCTGCTACTTCTTTGCAATGGAATATGTCTGTGAACCTGTTTTATCCATCCTGCATTGCATACTTTTTTAGGCCTTTTACATTGTCTAGAACCTCTGCTTCATCTCAACCAACTGTCTAGCTTTGTTCAATTACCTTATCAATTATCACATGTATCTAGATCTGGTTTCTTTTCATTGTAGGTTCACTTTGTCAATCACCAAAACTTCACACATGGCTTTATGCCAACAATGGGACACTATTTCCTCCTTATGCTCAGTACAACACCAGAATCTGGATGGAATATTAATGTTCATGCTTTTCACCACATCATCTGTTGATATTCTACCTTTCCACACCCTCCATATGAAAAACCTCATCTTGATGGGCAAACCTTTCTCCCACATATTGTTATAGTTGAGGTTTTTACTCTCTTTTTCCCTAAGAAATTCCCATACAAATTTGGTTCATCATCTAGCTCCTCTGTAGGGACTGTGATGGTATCATGAATGTGCTGAGTTAACTCTTGACCCACAGTTTCCTGCAAAAGCTCTATGTTCCGTCCACCATCTTGAACAAAATGTTTAACTTCTATCTCTTCCTATAGATGAAGATCTGGTAAGATATAGTATAGAACTACAATTCAGGTCCAATTTTCATGCCAAAAACTAGAAGGTCCATTTTTTAGCTGCCAGAAAATCTATGATTCAACTTTTTCTCTGATGCTCACCAGCTTCTTCCAAGTATGGGATCCTTCCCTATCAAAAGCCATATAGGATGCCACTTTTTGCAGTACTAGTTCAACATATAGCTACTCCATAAACTCCTGCCACATCGGAAATTCCACAAAATTTTTGCAAAGGTGCATTTGATAGGTTAGTTAGAGATCTAAATCCAATTCCTCCTTCATCTTTTGGAATTTTTTTTTTATCCCAAGCCACCCAATGTTTGCTTTTAACTCCAAAAGAACTTTGCAAAATTTTGTGTAACTCTTTAACCACATTAGGTAGGGGATTCATTGTAGACAGTAAATACATGGTCATAGTTCGTAAAACATGATTGATCAACACATATCTTCCACTAAATGACAATATTCTGTTTTGCCAAGAGAAACTCTCTTCATAACATCAACTTCCCTCTCTCATAGAAAGCTGTACATCCCATGTATGTGAAAGGAAATGATCCATTTCTCATATTAGTATGTCTCTTGAAGTTATTAGTGATAATTGAAGTAACCTTATGATGAGTATAAAAGCAACTTTTATCCTTATTGACCAATTATCCTGATGTCTTCTCATATTTCCTCAAAATCTTCATCATTTTTGTCAAAAAATATCCATCTCCTGAACAAAATAGTATTGTGTCATCAGCATAAAAAAATGATCGATTTGAGGAATCCATTGTGGCATGCCATATCCTTTAAACCTTTGATTTTCATGTAGGTTATTCAAATTTCTTGCAAAAACTTTTGCAGCAATAATAAATAATGTAGCTGACAAAGGGTCACCTTGCTCACACCTCTAGTGGATTTGAAAAAAATCATGATTTTGCCCATCTATTAATATTGAATACCAGTTGTTGGATAAAAGTCTCCATACCGTATTATTGATAATCTCTCCAAAACCAAACCGTCTTAGCGCCCTTGTCAGAAAAATCCAGATAACATGTCATATGTTTTTGCCATATCCAACTTAATCACTACATTAGTGTGCTTAGCTCTTAAGTTGATATCTCTTATAATCTTTTGTGCAAGTAACACATTTTATACTATACTCCTTCCGTTTACAAATCATATCTGAGATGAGGATATTATAATTGGAAGAATTATAGCTATTCTGTTTTGAAGAACCTTAGGCAAAATCTTTTTTAACAATGAGATTAAACTGATTGGTCTCATGTCACTAAAAGTATTTATTACCCCTTTCTTTGGTAACAGTACCGAATTGGTATGTGTAATGAATTGAGGCAACTCATACCCACAGAATAAATATCTAACCATCATGATCACATCAATTTTAATGACTTCCCAGCATTTGTGATAAAAAAAATGGCATGTGAATCCATCAGGACCACTAGCACTATCTCCATTGAGTGAAAAACCTGCATCTTTTACTTCCTCTGCATTTGGCAAAGCCTTAAGCATTTTTCTTTGTTCATCAGAGATCATTTGGGGCATATGTTTCAGTAAATCAGTGTTAGAACTATTTCCTTCCTCCCTGAATTGTGCATCATAAAATCTGACTGGCTCTGTGCCTATTTCAGCCTCAGTTTCTAACCAGTTTCCAGTAGCATCCTGGATCCTTTTAATGTCAGTTAATTTCTTCTACCTCTTACATATGAATGAAAGAATTTGGTGGTTCTATCTCCTTCATTAAATAATCTCATATACCTGCCTTCTGTTTCCCATATTCTTCTTCTAAATGTAAGCATTTTATGATATATAGTTGCATTATGTTTCCTATAGAGGGATTGATTTCAAACTGCAACTCCTTCACCTTCATTGTATCATCAACTGTAGAAATCTACTGAAAAATATTACCATAAGTATTTCTGCTCCAATGCACCAAACCCTTCTTAAGCTTCTGTAACTTGTGATGAAACACATAACATGGATTTCCAAAAAAATCAGCAACCCAGTGTTCCTTCACCACTTCCATAAAAGAATGATGTTTTGTCCAAAAGTTAAGAAACTTAAAAGATTTGCTGATAGAATAAGTGGTACTGTTACACACCATATGCAGTGGTGTATGATCTGATCTATTTCTTATTAGATGAGATACTTCAATAGATGGAATGATATCCAACAGCTGCTTATTTATCAGTGTTCTATCTAATCTTTTGAAAATGCAATCTACTTCTGTTATTCCATTCTACCATGTAAATTTACTTCCTGAAAATCCCACATCAATCAAACCATAACTCTGAATAAAATTAGTAAAATCAACTTTTTCATTGACTGAGACTAGTAAACCCCCTTGCTTCTCCTCTTCTGATATAATCACATTGAAGTCCCCTCCTATTATCTTAGGAAACTAATATTAATTAGCTACATCTACCAATGAATCCCACAGTTCCCTCTCTTTTCGATCACATCTTACATATCTAATAGAAACTAAAACTATTTGATTTAAAGTAGAATGAACCAATTTCAAAGTGACTTGTTTGAATTGATTTTGATATGACTCTACCTTGCCAATCATCAGTCCAAAGAATCCAGATCTTTCTTGAACAATTAACTTTGCTATTAAGATAACCTAACTTCCTTATATACTTCTCTAATGCTGAATGATCTTGAAATAGTTCCATTAATCCAATGATAGAGTAATGATGTCTCATTTTAAGTCCATTAACCAGTCAAAATATTTTTAAGTGTTAACTGACCTAATATTCCAAAATATGGCTTTGTTTATCATTGATGATTATTGATTTTGCTCTTACGCCTCCTTGTTGTTATTCCTGCAGGTAGAACACTTTCTGACAGGCTTTTGTTTATTAGCTGTTTGTTTCATTTTTTATATACTTCTTGGAGATTAATCAGCTTCTTTTGCAATATCTTCAATGTTCCGAGATAAATCCTCATCCTCCATAATCTCATGTGCTTTTTTTAGATTCATGACCTTCTGTTCCTTTAATTGTGGGTTTTCCGTTGTCTCCACAACTAAAAGTTATTTGTCAGCATTTTATGTATTTGGTGGCTTTCCTTCCTCCAATTTTTCCTCATTATCATCAATAATATCCAATGCCTGATTTGGAACCAGATTAGAATCTTCTTTCTCCAAACTAGGCAAATCTTCACTGGTGTTATCCTCTTCAATTACTTCACTTGCATCTTTAGGCTCCATTAGTGACAAAGCATCAACAGACTCAACAACTTCTTGAGTTTATGTATGATCTTCCAATCTCTCAACTGCTTCTTGTTGTACCTCATCCAACCGTTTTTCCATATTATTGAGTATGGAGATTTCCTTTCCTGCTCATGAACTTGCTTACCAAAATTGGACTCTATCTACTCCTTTGTTGATTCTGTCTCCTTGCTCTTTGATACTTCTTCCCTCGCCTGACTTTGTTTCTCCTTGCTGGATCTCTTTTTGCTATTGTTTTACCATTTGTGAGTACCTCCTTTACATTATTTGCAATAGTTACCACCTTACCAACATCCTTTGTAGCATTTTTCTTTACTGTCAGCTCTGTTACTTCCTCCGCCAAGTTCTATAATGCAGTATATTGATTAACTTGAAGAGCTTGATTTTCCTTTGACTTCCAACCATGCTCATAATTCCATTATCTATTCCATTATTTCCCATATCTTGTGGTATACTTATTCTTCTTTTCTTTTAAACCATCTTCAGCTACACCTTTGACAGTTTTATTCTTGGATTGCTTGCCATCAGTTACTCCTTTCTTTTCACCTTCAACCTTCCCATTCTGCTCCGTATTATCTATATTGTCTTCTTTATCCATATTGTCTTCTTTCCTAATCCATCATATGTATTGCTAGTATCATTTTCTACCACTTTTCCACTTGTTACTGTCTTTCCATGTTCTTCCTTATAACCTGATTCCTGTATTTTGTCAGGTTCTTCTTCCTCCTCCTCCTTAGGATATAACTCCGGATAAATAACATAACAACTATGCTCAATATATCCTTGAGGTTTACACTTTTTACAGTTTAGGAACATAATCACACTCTATTTTGATCCATTTATCTACTATCTCCCTTGTGCTGTTCTTTCTCCTCCTTGATATTAATCCTTTGAGGAAATTCACTCAATAGATCTACCTCTACCTTGACCCTCGCACAACTTGGCCTGGTTTGATTACAAGTAGTCATATCCACTTGCAAAGGCTTTCCCACAGCAGAAGCTAACGAGAAACAACTCCTCTAACAAAGTAATTCAGAGATAAATATGGAAAAGATATCCATGCTATCGCAACTGATGGTTCTTCATCTGGATCAAATCATGGATCCCATTTTAATGTATGCATAGGGTACAACCAGTTCTTATGCATAATGTAGAAATCAGGTTTTGATAGTAGATTTACATAATCCTCCAATAAGGTCGCTCTAATCAAAACATACCTATTACACAATAATCCAATATTACATTCATCTTTCAATTCACATTGCTTAGTTATTAGCTTTTGACGTTTTGTGATAATTGGCAATCCATACGAGAATTTCCCAACGACAGCATATGTCAAATTCTCTCGTATAATCATCTGCTCAATCTCGTCTTCTTCCCATATAACAATGAGCTTCCCATGCAAATACGTAACTTTTTTCATGTGCAAAGTAGGAAGTTTGGTTATCGTTGGTGTAGGGTTTAGGGTATTCGCATATGTTTGTGTAGGATTAGGGTGAGTAGGTTGAGTATGAGGTATTGTCGTCGGCTAGACAACTTTCAACGGAGGTTTTCCAATGGCCGATGAGTCCATAGCCACCGAAAACAGGTTGAAAGTATTAGGGTTTAGTCATTTTTAAGGTTACAACTACAGAGGGTATTCTCCGTTTCTAACTTTACATTGCTTAAAGTGTATTCGAGCCATGTTCTCTATCTGAGATTCAACTCTCTCTACTTGAAATATACTGAAGGTTCTTGTGGTTGTATTATACATTGTACTTTCATGTTAGAATGCATCGTAAGTGAATTAATATGAGCCGCAGAGGTTAAGGACCTTTACAAAGATAATGATGGGTTAAAACAAGTTTTAAGGGAGTATCCTGAGGGTTGGAGGTTAGATGAATCAAATATGTTATAACTCGTACTTTCGAGGTAAAACTAGAAGTTCTTAATATGGTAAGGAGGTCGCATTTTAAGATAGTTGAATCGTATAATATTTGTATGTTAAGTTTTGAGTCAAGCAAGTTATAAAACAAAAGTCGACAAATTATCGCAAGTTACATTCATAATTTTACTAAAATTTGGGTCTAATGTCACTGAGATTTTTGCCCAATATACTTAGATTTATGGGGTGATCCACCCACCAAATTGAAGTTTTATGAATATGATTTCTAATGCATTAAACCGTTCATCGATACGACGTCCGAGTAGAGAGATATTCACGTTCTCGTAAGACTGCACAAGCAGCCCCTTTAGGACCCACTTGAGGCGGTGGAAAGTTGTAAAAGATGTATAAATCGGTGGCAACCATTTGAGACCTCATTTTTCATCCTCTGTAGATTATAAGGACCTTAAAATACTCTCCAAAGGTTCTCATAACATCCTAGAGCATAATTAAAGGCAAACAATATAAATCCAACACCGGGAATCTCGTGATGCTAGTTAGATCAAGTTCTGCTTTTTTATTGTTGAGTTGAAGGTTTCCTTAATGTGAGTAATCTCAGATCAGAGGTAATTTTAGTTATTTGAGATAAGATAATGTCTCTTCTACATGTATTTGATCTTATATGTGTCTTGGCTAGGTTGTTTGGTTGAGAATCTAGAAAGTGAAGGTCGGAAATCGGTTTTGAGTTGTTGTTGTATATTGGACTGTTTTGGAAGTTCTTTCAAGTTGAAGCAAGCTATAGTCTGAGTTTTTTTTGTTGTATTAAAGGTAAGAAATCCTTTTCCCTTGGTGTATATGAGCTGGTGCTAATTATAATTGTGTTATCTCTATGGAAAATGTGGGATAGTACATAGAAGTTATAAACTAGTGTTGAATGTTGTTGTAGTGGGTTGTTCGGGTTGTTCTTGTGTTGTTGAAGGGAAGAACATGTGATTGTTGGTTGTTGATGATGTTTTGTGTGTTTTTGTAATGTTATGAAATTGGGGATATGTAAAAGAAACAGGGGAGATGCTGTTCGATTGTTTACAAACCAAGCTTCTTACTTGATGTATGAGTGTTGTATCATTCGTAGCTTGACGATAATATTATTATTGTTCATTGTAGATTGAAGCATAGAGGAAATTGTTCCCAACAGTAGTAAGAGCTTGGCGTAAGGTATGTAAAAGCTGTACCTTCCTTTCTGTTGGCATGAACCCATAATCAGTAAGAGTCAAACGAGCGTATACGAGAAGAGTAATTCATAGAGTTTCTATATCTCTGTTATTCCATCTTACCTGTGTTGAAGTTATCTCTCGTTGAGAGCCTATAATCAGTTAAAGTTATGTTATATCTAGTTGAGAAACAGGTAGTATATCATGCATATAGTTTACAACATCATTAGGTACATTTGCCTTCGGAGATATGCATTCATAATCATATACATTAACCTCCGGAGCTATGCATTTGCCTTCGGGGCTATACAGATATGCGCATTGCCTTCGGGGCTATATAGAGATATAATTTTGCTTTCGAGGCTATTTACATTTGCTTTCAAGCCTATGAAATGCCTTCGGTCCATTCAGGTTGCCTTCGGGGCTATGGCTTACACATCAGACCCCACATGAGGCTGGACAGTTTATTTTCATTATTGCATTCATGACATAAGACAAAGACAGGTAGATATGTTTCCATATTATCATTAGTTCCTCATTTTATATTCAATATATCATGTATATCATTTCAGTTTCAGTTATTCAGTTGCCTTACATACTCAGTACATTATTTCGTACTGACGTCCCTTTTACCGGGGGCGCTGCATTTCATTCATACAGGTCTTGACAGACAGTTGGACAGACCTCCATAGTAGACAATATTGAGTATTAGTTAGATTGATATGCTTCATTTTATCTGGAGTTACTAGGTCCAGAGTTTGAGTCATTTTGCAAATATAGACATGATGGGTAGGCCAGGGCCTTGTCCCGACCACAGTACAGTTATGTTCTTCTTAGAGGCTTGTAGACTTGTTTTGTATGTACAGTATGTCAGCATAGTGGCCTTGTCGGCTCTTGTATATATTTGTTTTGGGTTTTGTTGTTTGTAAATATGAATAGTGGCCTTGTCGGTCCACATAGGTACTTATATATATGTTTGTGTGATCCCATTTCAGTGAAAGATTATTCAGATTATGGTTTTGTCGGCCTAAGATGGCATACTTGTGTTAAAAATTGGCCTTGTCAGTCCAAATTGTTGTGTATGTTCAGGTTATATGAGTTACAGTTGGTACGCTCGGGGGTCAAGCAAGGCACCGGGTGCTGGCCATGCCTCCCCAGGTTTGGGGAGTGACAAACTTGGTATCAGAGAAGGTCTTTCCTAGGAAGTCTATAAGACGTGTCTAGTAGAGTCTTGTTTATAAGTGTGTTGTGCACTACTTATATAAACAGGAATCTATAAGAAATTTAGGATTGGTTACCCTTCTTTCTCATTCCAAATCATGTTGTAGATTTGAGTCATAAGAGCTTGACTTTAAATTCGCGTTTGATATCTGTATACATAGAAAATTGTGACCAGAGAGAACACAGCTAGCTAAAAAACTAATCCAGTGGCAGGTAAGGGTACTAGTGGAGTACCGCCAGTTGATGTGGCCCAGTCGTGCAATAATGCTGAGTTATAGGGACTCAATTTTAACTCATGATTATAATAAATAAACATGGGGTCCCTATTAGATTATGTGTGCACTAGATGTTCCAATATCATGCTAGAGCTCCAAAGTCTAAACATTTTTTTCACCTGTGCAGAAAAGAGGTAATGAAAGCATAAAAAGGTAAAGTATGAGTTTTAGAAGGAAAAAGAAGTAAGGTGAAGGAGGTACGAGGTACCCGAATAGAGAAGACTATAAAGTAGGCGCATTCGGACAGAGCAACACAAATGTTATTATCTCACTTTCAGCAGTAGTAGAATTACAGTGAGTAACATCCAATCCAGCTTAGGATTTATAAGCGCCCAGAGACATAACCTTATAAAGGGGTGAGATCTCGGGATAGAAAATGAGGGCTAGAGTAGTCCTTAGCATTGGACAGATTGTTAGAACTTGATGGCATTACTGAAAAGTATTATGAGCGTGTCAATAGTATCCCTTGAGGCGATATATATGTGTGGAATACCTGGGAATTGTATAGCTGGATACGACTTGTTGAGTGTTTAGAATATTCAGGGCGAAGCATTTGAATCCCTGTATATAGGATGAGTATTTACCTCAGTATGACTTATACCTCAGTGAAGAAGAAATATTAGGCGACCACAGGATAAGCCCGATTGAAGAGAGAGAAGATAGAAGCGAAAGAATGTCCCGCTCTAGAGTAAGATAAGAGCGGATGATGTTAGAAGGAAATTAGTCAAAAGATAAGTGAAGCGTTAATGATATGAAAAATCATGAGAAACAATTAAGAGTTGTGAGCTAAAGTATGGCGGTGCAGCAAGGTTTGTAAATAAGTAAACAAAATGGGCAAGAGAAGGCGAGTGTAGAGGTTATAAAGAGGAGTAAGTTATAAGATGATTTCAATAAAGAAAGTAAGTTATAAGATGATTTCAATAAAGATATCAACAGGTTGATTTATCTCCCTGGACCAGGGGATACAGATTTTTAGAAATACCTTAAGCTAAACTGAATGTGTGTTAGGAACTCGAAGGATTTCGATAAAAGTTAGTATTGCGATATTTGCGAAGCGAACAATTAGGCAGTAAGAGAATGAATGATAGAAGAATAGCCGTCGAGGATTATTAAGAGAAAATTCTTCCTAAGATAAATTTTATGAGTAAAGGTTAAGTTTATCATGATCGAGCATGTCAGTTGTGAATACACGACACTTTATGCATGTAAGTGATTCAGTTGTCCCTAGTAAGAGAGGATTATATTAGGACGAATTATAAGTTATCAAAAGTGCGAAGGATTACAAAAGTTGTTGAGGTAATAATCTGACTCTACAGGAATGCAACCCTTGAGTGCGAGGTGTTAGACATTCTTCCAAATGGGAGATAGTATGATAAGTACCGAAGCAGAAATGTGCTTTGTTAATGACAGAGTAGTAAGAAAAATTATGATGAAGATATTCAGAACGAATATAATTATTTTATTCAGACTTTATAGATGTGTCACGACCTTAGAGTATTAGGTAAATTTCAATGCTAGGAAGGGGATAGTAGTAACTCCCTGGCTAGAGATGCCAATTGACGGTAAGTGTAACCAAATATTTGAGAATCAGGAAACTGGTGTGAGGTGTAAATAAAGAAAAAAGGACATAGGCCCTAGGATAAGTTACTCAGAACTAAGCTATGAGATATAAGTAGATTTGGGAAATCAATAATTGATTTATGTAAGGCTTAGTTATGACTAGTCATGAGACTGTAAACGAGTTGTCAGATGGTACAAATTACGCATTGCAGAAGGATCCAAGTGCATGAAGTTTTAGTTTCACAGGAGTGTGATCACAACTTTCAGAAAGTATTTCAGATAAAGTTAGTATAAAGTATTTCAAAATTCAAACGGATCATTAAGCCTAGAATTCGAGGCAAACGTTTAAAGTTGTACTCAGAATCAATGAGGTGAAGTAATTGAAGGTGAATGCGGGTAGTTCAAAAGCGCCTAAGATCCTACAGGGATATATATATATGTCGCAATGGGCTCGTAGCCTAACATTAACAAGAAAAATTCTTTTTGAAGTGCAATTGATAAGAAGTGTCAGCTAAGAGATAAGTAGGGAGAACTCTTCAAGTATGGAGATCTAAGGTAAAGATTACATAAAAGTCAGCCTATACCATTGAATTCTTTAGAGTTCGTATGTATGCCAATAACTCATCACCAACTATGCCTATTAAACAAAGAATCAACATCAAGAATAATATTTGAAGTTATGTATACAAGAAGTTCGAGGATTGTAGGGACAGAGAGAAGTTAGTGCATACGTGATGCATGTATCAGCAAGAACAAGGGAAGGAGATTGTTTATGCTTAGATGCAGTTGAGAAAGCACGAAGAAAATTACCTGACTCATAATCTAGAGTTAGTAGTGGTTGTATACGCACGGGAGGAATTGTGACACTGGTATTCATATAGGCATCATTATCTCTCACAAGAGTTTTCTAAATATCCTTAAGTAGAAGAAATGGAACTTGCAAATAGAGAAGATGGCTTGAGTTATTAACGGATTATAATTGTGATATTTTACACCATGCGGAAAAAGCTAATGTTATGGCCACGCCTTGAGTTACAGATCTATAGGCATTTTAACATGTTTGGGAACATAAAAGAGAGAATTAGCTAGAGAGATACGTCAGCTAGCGAGTTAGGAGCCCGATTGTTGGACTCAAAGAATAGCAAAGTTGACATTCAACATACAGTAACATCATCTCTAGTAGTGGAGGTGAAAGAGTATTACTATGAAAATCCCATTCCTATGTACCTCAACAAGAGGTTCAACAGAGCAAATGACCACCTTCAAGGTAACAAAAGATAGGGTCTTGAGGTACCGAGGCCATTTTTGCATCCCATATATTGCAGGACTACGACATCAGATTATGTCAGAGGTACATTACCTGCGTTATTTTATTCAACCATGCTCAACTAAGATGTATCACAATATTAAAGATATCTATTGGTAGAAATGAGAGATTTTCTCATAGAATTGCCTCATTCATATTGTAAATATGCCTCCATTTGAGTAATCGTTAATAGATTCAAGGAGTCAGTCCACTTCCTATTAGTTAAAACTACTTATACGGTCAAGAATTATACAAGTTATGCATTAAAGAAATAGTACAACTACATGGCATTCCAGAGGCTATTATACCTGATAGAGAGGCCCAGTTTATAACTAACTTCTGGAGGTCCTTCCAGAAAGGTTTGGGGACGCAAGTAAATCTTAGTATGGTTTTTCATCCACAGACAGATAGCCAGGAGGAGCGCACAATTCAGACACTCAAGGATACATTATGAGTGTGCGCGCTAGACTTCAGATAATTATCATTCCAGCATTAGTATGGCTCCTTATGAGGCCAAATGCAAATCCCCTATTGAGCGGTTTAAGATAGCCGAATTAGAGTTACTTGGACCCAATTAGGTTCATTAAGCGATAGAGAAAGAAAGCTCATTCATAAGTCCAGAGCTGTCAAAAGTCATATTCAGGTGTGTGATGACAAGACTTAGCATTCCGCATTAATTATTGGGTATTCTTGAAAGTTTTGCCTGCGAAAGGCATTACAAGATTCGGTAAGAAAGGTAACCTTAGCCAAGGCATATTGGGCCATACAGAACAAGTAGCCTATGAGTTAAAATTACATAAAAAATAGAGTCTGTCCACTTTGTTTTCGAGAATCTATCTTTGCGTAAGCACACGATGTTCGACATGTAGAACCCCGCCTTCTGAGAGGTTCTAGTTGCTATTATAGATCGGCAAGTTCGAAAGTTAGGGACCAAGAAAGTGACCTCCATAATGATATCTTGGAGGAATAAGAACGTTAAAGAAAAGAAGTGGGAAGCCGAGGAAGAAATAAATTCTAACTACCCTCAGTTGTTTCAGACATAAGATTCTTAACAATCATAACTCAACCATATGCTTCCTTAGCCCAGGGTATGTCATTTTTGACTAACAGGCTATGTCATTTTTGACTAACCCCCATTCTATGATTAAGTGATATTTAGAGCTCAGGCGTTTTAGCATTTCCAGGGTAAAGTATCTATATATAAGGTAAGTTATAGTTATGATATGAATATTTGACGTTGATGGCCGTGTAAGGCCTGCTGAGATACTATTACTTGTTTGTGGCCTTGTAAGACATATGGTATATTTCTGTCTATTTGACAGGCATGGGATAGTCCTGTTTACAGAAGAGACACTGTCAAAATTTTTATATTATCCGTAACAACAAGTTTCTCCTCTAAGACGCCTTTACATTTGACGACGGATGTTTCTAAGGGGGGAAGGATGTTACATCCTGTACTTTTCATAGTAGAATGCATCTCAAAGAATCAATATGAGCCACAGAGGATAAGGACCTTTAAAAAGATAATAATGGGTTAAAACAAATGTTAATGAAGTATCGTGAGGGTTAGAGGTTAGACAAATCAAAGATGTTATAGCTCGTACTTTTGGAGTAAAACTGGGAGTACTTAATATGGTAAGGAGGTCATAATTTAAGGTATTTGAATCGTATAATATTCATATATTAAGTTTTTAAGTCAAGCAAGTTGTAAAACGAAAGTCGGCAAAAGTTATCGCAAGTTACGTTCATAATTTTATAGAAATTTAGGTCTAATGTCACTGAGATTTTCTCCCAATATACTTGGATTTACAGGGTGATCCACCTACCAAATTTAAGGTCTACGAGTCTAGTTTCCACATCATTAAACTGTTCATTGATATGACGTCAGAGTAGAGACTGCGCAGATTTCCCCTTTGGGAAACTAGACTCGTAGACCGTTAAATTTGATACAACATTAAACTGTTCATTGATATGACGTGGAATTAGAGACGTGCAGATTGCCCTTTTGGCAAATAGTTTGTCTCTTTAGGACCCACTTGATACAGTTTGCCTTCGGAGCTATACAGAGATACAATTTGCCTTCGAGGCAATTTACATTTGCCTTCGGGGCTATGCACTGCCTTTGGGCCATTCAGATTGCCTTCGGGGCTATGCACTTACACATCGAACCCCATATGAGGCCAAACAGTTTATTTTCAGTATTGCATTCATGACATGAGATAGAGACAGGTAGATACATTTCCAGATTAACATTGACTCCTCAATTTATATTCAGTATATTATGTATATTAGTTCAGTTTCTGTTTCAATTATTCAGTTGCCTTACATACTCTGTATATTGTTTCGTACTGACGTCTCTTTTTTCGGGGGCGCTGTATTTCATGCCTTCATGTCCACAGTTCGTACTGACGTCTCTTTTGTTAGGGGCACTGCATTTCATGCCTTCAGGTCCACAGTTCATACTGACATCTTTTTTGTCGCGGGCATTGCATTTCATGACTTCAGGTCCATAGTAAACGGTGCTGAGTACCAGCTAGATTGGTGAGCTCCATTTCATCCGGAGTTATCAGGTCCAGAGTTGGAGTCATTTTGCATATATAGACATGATGGTTAGGCCGATGCCCTGTCTCGACCATAATACAGTTATGTTTGGCTTGTAGACTTATCTTGTATGTACAGTATGTCAGCATAGTGGCCTTGCCAGCCTGTGTATATATATTTTTTGGGTTTTGCTATTAGTAGATATACATGGTGGCCTTGTCGGCCCGCATAGGTGCTTATATATATATGTTGGGGTGATCCTATTTTAGTGAGATAGTTTCCATCTAAAGATTATTCAGATTACGACTTTGTCGACCTAATATGGCGTACTTGTGCTAAAGATTGGCCTTGTCAGCCTAGATTGTTGTGTATGTTCAGGTTATACGAGTTACAGTTGGTACACTCAGAGTCAAATAAGGCACCAGGTGCCAGCGATGTCTCCCCAGGTTTGGGGCATGACAGGTTGGTGAAAATATCTACATGTACTCAATACAAATAGGGACGATATATCTTTAACGCAAACACCACGGCTACTAACTCTAAGTCATGAGTAGGATAATTTTTTTCGTGACTCTTAAGCTATCTGGATGCATAAGCTACTACTTTACCATGCTGTATTAAAACGCACCTAAGACCAACTCTTGAGGCATCACAATAAACGACAAACCCATCGGTCCCCTATGGTAACGTCAACACTGGGGCTGAAGTCAACTTCGTCTTCAACTCCTGAAAACTTTGCTCTTATGAATCTGACCACTGGAACTTGGGCTTTTTGCACGTCAACTTAGTCAACGGAGCTGAGATACAGAAAACCCCCTCCAAAAAACGTCTATAGAGTCTGGCCAGATCCAAGAAACTTCTTATCTCTGCTGCTGATGTGGGTTTGGGCCAATTCTTCACAGCATCAATTTTCTAAAAATCAACCTTAATGCCTTCACCAGAAATCACATGGCCTAGAAACGCTATTGACTTTAGTCAAAATTCACACTTTGAAAGTTTAGCATAAAATTTGCGATCCTGAAGGGTTTGCAACAACATTTTGAGATGCTCTGCATGGTCAGTCTCAATACGAGAATAAACCAAGATGTCATTAATAAAACTAGTGATGAATAAATCGAGATAAGGCTTCAAGACTCTATTCAGCAAATCCATGAAAGCCGCTGGCACATTCTTCAACCCGAATGATATAACAAGGAATTCATAGTAACCATAAGGGGTCCTGAAAGCTGTCTTCGTTATATCTTGTTCCATGACCTTCAAATGATAGTATCCTGATCTTAAGTCAACCTTAGAATAACATTGGGCACCCTGAAGCTGATCGAACAAGTCATCAATTCTGGGAAGTGGATACTTATTTTCAATGACGACCTTGTTCAACTGACACTAGTTAATGCACGAACGCAAAGATCCATCATTCTTTTAAACAAACAAAATATGTGCACCCCAAGGTGAGACATTTGGCCTAATGAATCCTTTGTTAAGAAGATCTTTCAACTCTGGTGGAGCCATTCTATATGGAGGAATAGATATCAGCTTGGTGTCGGGAAGTAGATTAATTCCAAAGTCAATCTCCCTATCGGTGGGAACTCCGGGAAGATCTTCAAGAAAAACTTCTAAAAACTCATTAAAGATTGGCATGAACTGGAGGTTTGGGGTCAGCGTATCTGTATCCTCAAATCAAACTAAGTGATAAATATACCCCTTGGAGATTATCTTTATGGATTTTAGATAGGAAATAAAACTACCCACGGATAATACTGCATCAGCCTTCCATTTAATAACTGGTTCGTTAGGAAAGTTCTACAACCTACTGTGGCATAACAGGATGACAACCAATCCATCCCCATGATTATATCAAAATCTGCCATCTCCAACTCAACTAAATTGGCTATGGTACTGCGGTGATACACTTTAACTAGACAACCCCTATATATATATCTAGCTACTACTGACTCTCCAACTGGAGTGGATACGTAAAAAGGTTCATGCAAATTTTCTAGCTCTGCTCCTAATTTCTTAGCAATAAAAGGGGGTTACATATAATAGGGTGGATCTGGGATCCATAAGGACATAAACGTCAAAAGTGAAAACTGTCAGTATACCTATAATAACATCTTCACGTGTCTCTGTATCTTAATGACCTGCTAGTGCATACAAGCGGTTCTAACCTCTGCCTGTATTACTAGACTTTGTTGCACCACGCGCTGGTTGGGCTTGTGAATTTCGAGGAGCTACTGAATTTATGGACCGAGCCATATTACCTCCGATACCCTGCCTCACTAATAGACAGCCTCTCATAAAGTGACTCTGCTGGCCACAACAAAAATATATATCCATTTCCCGAAGACACTCCCCTGGGTGTCTCCTACCACATTTGTTGCAAACTGGATTATCATAGACCTTTTTTCCTACACTAGCTCGTGATTGAGAGACTGCATGTTGCCCTTAAACTCTGTCTCTTCTGATCATACTTAGAACTTAGAGCCGGTGCACTGACTGAAGATGGAGGGGGTCCTGATGACCTATTATTGAAAAAATGTCTGCCTCTACCTTTCTGAGATCCTTCCTGGCTGAAGTTACCTGTAGACTTAACCCTCTTGCTGATTTTCCTGTTTCTCTGTTTCTGCAATTGTTGTATTTCTTTCTTTATGTCCTCGTTAGATTGTGCAAATGCAACTATCTTAGTATGATTATATCATTGTTTTGAGCAGCAATATTAGAATCACCTTTAAAATAAGGTCTATACAAAATGTCTAACTCTAGCCCTTATATTGGTAACCATTTCTGGAGCATACTTGGCCAACGAGATGAAGTTGAGATAGTATTCATTCATGCTCATGTTATTCTGTTTGAGCCTCCCGAACCCTAGGGCCTTAGCCTCTCTGACCTCTATCGCTAAGAAGTGCTAAATAAAAGCCTCTGCAAACTCACTCCAACTCATAGGAGATGCATCCTCACCTCGGAACTCTTCCCACGATTCATACCAAATAGCAAAGAACATCCTTCAGCAGGTAAGCAGCGAACTCCATTGCCTCTGTCTCAGTAGCATGAATAACACGAAGAGTCCTCTAAACCTCATCGATAAAGTTTTATGGATCCTCAATCTTGCTGGATCTTGTGAACACTGGAGGTTTCGTACGGAGGAACTCTCTGATCCTGGAAGTGGACGACCCATTATAAGTATCAATACTTGCAGCTGTTCCCTATCGTTGAGTTTGAGCAGCAACAATCTGAGTGAGAAACTAAATAGCTCCCCTAATGAAAAAATCAAATAAGCTGGGCGGCAGAATAACTGTTGTACGGACCTCCGCAGGCCTCTCAGTAGCAGGTGAAGGTGTTGTTGGGGGTAGTGAACATGATGCAGTCCCTGAGTCTTAATGCCAACTCTCTGGACCTGAGAGTCCACCTCTTGGGTAGCATTAGCAGTAGCCCTCTTGCTTGTAGCTGACTACCTCTTTGTAGATATTTTCTGAAAGAAATGTAAGAAGTACGAGTTAGAATTGTTTTTGAAGGCATAGCTCTAATTGCACGATCTAGAGTATGAATGAAGCGAGACAATTCTAAATGTCTTAGTGGTCAACTGTTTACATGTGTGGCATGCACACACACATAAAGGTGACCCACTAGACACAGTTTCATAGATATATGAGCATGTTACCCATTAGCTATGAAATTCAATTCTATAATCAAGTTCATATTTTGATACTAATTGATAGGCGTAATCATCAGTTTTCTATCTCTATGTCTAGATCTAAAATAACCAATTTTAGCCTCTTAAAATTCATGATTTAGTAGTTCAAATCACGTATAAACCAAGTATACTATTGAATTTAGGAACCTCAAATCTTTTCTCAAAAGTCCATTAATTCGGATCCCATACCCCAGCTTCAAAACCCCAAACTAGTGAAAAATGACTGCTGAATTTTAAAATAAACTTTTTATAGGAATAATTACGGCCCTAAACACTTTGGCCAACTAGTTTACAAAATATATGTGACAGTTATAGGTTTGTAGACTCATACTAAAATATGTGTACACTATAAATATAATATACATACTTATACACAACATATACATTGATAGTGTATATGTTGTGTATACTTCGGTCATGCTGGTAAATTAGTTGGCCGGACTGTACGTATCCGTAACTCTCCTATTTTTATATGCTACAAGGCCTCTTTTGCATTCATGACTCTCGTGCCCGTGTTCGCAATCAATAGCTGTCCATGTCTGCGCGATTGCAGTCATCACCCCACGGATTGCGTAGAAGGTTTGATCGAGTGATACCCGACTTTTCCCTTCGCGGTCATGCCCTCTAGTAATCGCTATCATAATAAATCTCTTTTCTTGTGTTCTTTTATCATGACTAGTGCTGAGGAAAATCTGCGATTCCAATTGTCCCTAAATGGTGCCGGAACACCCGAGCCCCTTGGGTCAATGATTCAAAATCATACATAAATTATATGAACATGTTATTAGCTATGGAATAAAATTCTATATCAAGTTCCTATTTTGATATTAATTGATAGGCCAAATCATCAGTTTTTTTTTTTTTTTATTTCTCTAGGTATAAAATACCCAATTTTAGCCTCTTAAAATTCATGTTTTAGCAGTTCAAATAGTGTATAAATCAAGTATACTATTGAATTTAGGAACCTCAAATATTTGCTCGAACTCCATCAATTTGGATCCCATGCCTGAGCTCCAAAACCACAAACTAGTGAAAAATGGCTACTGAATATTGGAATAAGCTTTTTATAGGGATAATTACGGCCCTAAAAACTTCGGCCAAGTAGTTTACAAAATACAACATGTATAGGTTGTCTACACTTGTACTAAAATATACATATACTATACATATAATATACATAATTATACATAACATATACACTAATATGTTGTGTATATTCTGTCCATGTTGGTAAACTAATTGGCCGAATTATATTTATCTGTAGCTTTCCCATTTTTATATGCTACAAGGCCTCTTTTGCTTTCACGACTCTTGGGACTGTGCTCACAATCAATAGTTATGTATGCCTGCGCGCGATTGCATAGAAGGCTTGATCGATATACTCGACTTTCCCCTTGCGATCACACCACCTGACCTCGTGATCACGATCAACGTCTTTACTTGTGCTCTTTGATCACGACTGGTGTTGCACGATTGGGAAAGGGGCACCAATACGATAATAATTTACAATTTTAATTGTTGCTAAATGGTGCCAAAACAACCCCGAGCCCCTCGGGTCCCAACACAAACATACCAATAAGTTTAAAATTATAATATTAATCTATACTCAAAAAGAGGAATTGAGTCATTACATTGAAATAGATGAATTAATAAAAAACAACTACTCCCTCTATCTCAATTTAAGTGTCTTGCTTTCTTTTTTTGTCTGTCTTAAAAGAGTGTTTTTTTCTATATTTAGTACGTTTTCCGATCTCAAGGCGAGTTTAAGACCACAAGATTTGAAAGACTACGCATATCTTTTATTTAAGATCATAAGATTAAAAAATCCCCTTTTATTTCTTAAATTCCGTATGCAGTCAATCTAAGACACTTAAATTGGGACGGAGGGAGTAATATTTTTAATCGGGAGAGAATATATATTAGTGCACATGCCCTCTAAATTTCCACTTTGTTGTTGCGAAAGAAAAGGGTCGGTGAGAAGTAAACAAATCTAGACAATCTCAAAGTACGTGGCCTAACATTTTGAACATCTTGGAAACAACGTGTCTCCCCCTAACCGTTCTCTCTCTCGGCATGCACAACTTCCTTTTTTCTCTTCCAAATTCTTCCTTTCTTGCGCATTTACCTACTATTTCTATAAGCCTAACAATAATCACTTTTGTATAGGTAATCCCCCCACCTAAACTTCTCCTACTTTTTCAACCCCATCTGGTTTTATTCCATTTTCTCTGCTTTATTAGATTCTGTTTCTCTTCTTTATTTACCCACCTTTAAAGTGGAAAACAGAGACACAGTTGTGTTTTTCTTTCTTTTGGGGTGTCAATGGAAAAGAATGATGGGTTTGATCGTCGGTTGAGTGATTCGTGTGAGGTTCCTGTTGATTTCGAAGTCGAAATACACGAGGAAAATGGCAATGAAACGAAAAAAGAGACTAATGGCGATACTATCAATGTGGAAGGTATGGATTTTGATTCTTGATTCTTGATGAATTCTTAGCAAGTGTTATAGAACAGTATTGTTTTTTATTCTTGATTTAATGAATTCTTAGCAAGTGTTATCTGAGAAGAATATATATATATATATTTTTTTTTTTTTTTGGAGAAATTAAAACGCCCCCGAACTCCAGACGTTTTAAACTTTACCCCAAACTATTGATGACTTCAAGACACCTCTAAACTCGGCTAAATGGATTTATTACACCCCTGAGCTCATGACCCGGAGTGAGTGTAGTCACTCGCGGGTCCAGCTGTAAAATAAGGCTTATGTGGCCTCCATGTGTAAAATATTAATGCCACATGGCATTTCATCTTATGTGCCCTCCACATAGATAAATTGTTTTGAAAAAAAATGTAAAACTGATTTTTTTTTTATATAAAAAATTTGAAACAATGAAATATTTATTTTAAATCTGGAATATTTGATTTAAAAAAAGAAAAACTGAAAAACTACAGTTTTAATTAAAATATTTGTAAAAAATGGATTTTTTTTTTATAAAAAATGAAAAATTGATATTTTTTAAAAAGTTTCCTAAAAAATTCAGATTTTCATGATTCTTTTAAGACACTTCTTTAAAAAAGAAGTGGAAAAATGGATTTTTTTTAAAAAATGTAGAAAACCCATTTTTTTTTTTAAATAATCCCTGAAAATTAGATTAGTTTTTAAATCTAGAAAAAAATTATCAGTTTTTCACTTTATTCTTAAAAAAAATCAGTATCCCAGATTTTAAAAAAGTCCAAGTTTTTAACCAAAAATTCAATTTTTCAGATTATTTTTTAGAAAAATGAGTTTATTTAATTTTCCAGATTGTTAAAAAGTCCAAGTTTTTTAATTAAAAAAAAATTCCAGTTTTTTTTTAAAAAAATAACGGGTCTCTCAGTTTTCAAGATTTAAGAAGTTCCAGATTTTTTAATAAAAAATTCAGTCCAGATTTATTTTAAAAAAAAAATGGGTTTTCCACATTTTTAAAAAAATTAGTTTTTTTAATTTTAAAAATTTATACTTTTTTTTATGAATTTTCCAAAATTGATTTTTCTTTTTTTTAAAAAAAAAAAAAAAAAAAGCTGACGTGGCACCTGTCACGCGCCTGTTGGCGTGTGACTACACTTGCTGTGCCACGTGGCAGCTCGGGATGAATTAAAACTCATTTTGCCAAGTTTAGGGGTGTCTTGAAGTGCAAAGAATAGTTTGGGGACTAAAGTTGCAATTCGTGCCAAGTTCAGGGGCGTTTTAGTTACTTAAGCCTATTTTTTTTGGATTAATTCTTGATTTAATGAGTTCTTATCAAGTGTTATATGAGAGCAGTTATTCATGTTTTCCTGAGAAATGGTTTGTTCATAAGTTGGTATGTTGCGGCTTAGTTATTTTTGCTTGATTAGTTAGTTATATGTCTCATTTGCTTTTTCTTACTCAAAAAAAGGTCTCATTTTCTTTGAATGACACTGAATATGCATTAGTGCTGTTATATATTTTGTACTCCCTCCGTCCCAATTTAAGTGTGTTAGTTTGACTAGGCACGAAGTTTAAGAAATAAAGACAAGCTTTTGAATCTTGTGGTTCTAAATTAAAGATGTGTGTACCAAAATGTCCTTTGAATCTTGTGGTTATAGACTTGCCACGTAGGATGTTTGAATTGTCAACTTACTAAATATAGAAAGAGACATTCTTTTTTGGACAGACCAAAAAAGAAAGTAAGACACTTAAATTGGGACGGAGGGAGTAATATATATGAGGTGGGATTGTCCTGCAACGGAAGGCAAAATGAGTTTGAAGGCTTCATATATGAAAAGCCTTGGTATTTTCAGGTTTTATTTAAACTTGAATTTAAATGGAATGTCTATTCATGAAATAAGATGACTATTCAAAATAGTAATTTTCTAACTCTATAAATTAGGCCTTCCTTCATGAAGTGGCTAAGCAAACTCTGCAGGTATAAACATAGACTTTGTTGTATCTTGAATCCTAAAGGGTATTGCTTTTATTTTCTATGGGCAATATCACTTTAAGGAAAGTCGATTCTTTCACGCCTCAAAGCCGTTTTCTGCTTCGATTATATTTTCCTATTTTTCTAACAAGTGCTTTGGGTGAATGTGGTCCGGAGTAACAGATTGTGAGAAAATGTTTCAAGTTGCACTTGTTTTTTGCGCGTAAAACAGGGAGGCTAGGTTAATTACATATTTACCTGTGAACACATTATACTTGGTATTCTGGATTGGCAGATAGAGCAGCTGGAAGAACATATCTAAGAGGGTCTAACTCTTTATTACGTACTCCAAAGTTTGTTTGTTTCTCTTTTGTTCATTACAAAACTAGAGATTTGCCACGAAGAAGGTGAATCTTTGTGCTTCCTAGCTAGATAATTGGTGTTGTATATACATGGTTGGTGCTGTGATTGCTTTGTGGTGTTAAAGTATACATCACATTTGTATGCATAATTCTTTAACATGGTGGGAACTGCCTTCTTTTGCATCATCACCTTCTGCTCTGGATAACAACTTTGTGATCGAGTCATCTTTTCCTTTCTAATACTATCTGGTATTGGTTATTAGATTTTTCTGATGGCTGATAATTTTGGGAGACAGAAGTTCTTAAGTACTTTAATTTTGAATAGCTTAAATGACCTTTGGGCTATCGATTTGTTGTCTAACGTACTGTGTATAGTTCAACTTCTAATCGGCTTCTGTGGGAGCAAGTCTGCTTCCAGTTACTTACCATTTCATGGACTTATCCGGTTGTTGATAGTATTTGTGTCATAGTTTATTATTTGATGGCTATTCTTAAGATATTTGTTACTCATACTGTGTCTCAATATTAATATGCTACGAACAGGATCTGCTAGCGAGAATTGTGCTGGGGATAGTGTTAAAAATGTGGAAAAGCCTGTGGAGAAATTGGAACCTGGTACCAGTCAGCCAGTTAAAGCTGTTGGAAGACGCAAACAAAACCAGAATAGAGCTCTAGGTCTGCTAACAGCAAAGCTTTTTGATGATAAACTTCCTTTAAGAAAAAAGGTAGGATTAAAATAACATAATTGTTACATGTTCTCTGTTGTATCTGTTTCTGATGATAAACTTCCTTTAAGAAATTGGAGGTGTAATAGTCAAAATACTCCCCAACGTTTGACCAAAATGCCAACTACACACCGAACCTTTGCTTTGGTCCTATTACCCCCTTGGACAATTTTTTTCAATATTAAAATGCCCCTTTTTTGCTGATGTGGCAGTCCAATATGACAACCCCAAATTATTAACAGGTGCTTGTCCACACGCGCCTGGCCCACGTGCCACATCTTTAATTTCCCCTCATTTTTTATTAATTTCCCCCTTCCTCCATCCATTTACTCTTCTTCAAAAAAAAAAAAAAAAAAATCTCTCAATTTTCCACACTCCATTTTCAGTATGAGGATCCAAAAACCCATACCCAATTCTTCTTCATCTTCATCAACATCATCATCATCATCATCTTCATTAGGAGTTGAAAAAAAAAAAATCACACCAACTTCCTCAAATTTGATCCAAAAAAATCCAAATGTGAAAGAAAGCTTCCTAATACCAAGTAGAACAAAGTTCATCCATTAATTTGATCAAACAATTAAGAATTTAAAGAAACCCACTTGGTGTTCTTCATAGTTTTCTCCAAATTCCTAACAATGGAGTTTAATTTTCTCCCCAAATCAACTCAAAGAATTAGTGCTTAGCTTAAACAACTCCAACCAAGCAACAAGTAGTAACTCCAAACAAGCAACTTTCAATCAGATTTTCTTTAACAGGATTAGATTTTCAACCTTTTTTTTTTTTTTTTTTCCAGATTTTCGGTTTTTTTTTTCAGATTTTTTTTTTTGAATTTGATTTGGGAAAAAAATTCAAATGTGAAAGGAAGCTTCCTAACACCAAGTAGAACAAATTTCATCCATTAATTTGATCAAACAATCAAGAATACATAAAGTTCTCGGGTTCGAACCCCCGCTCAAGCATAAAATAAAAAAATAATTTCGCAAGGCAGATCGGGGGAGAGTATGCCGGATCCGGCATACAATCTTTAAGGAAAAGCTAAAGTTATGCCGGATCCGGCATAATTAAAAGTCCGCCCCCATAAGGCAGAATTTTTCCTAAGACATAGTTTAGTTATGCCTTAGGCAGAATTTTAGTTAAGGCATAACAAAATTATGCCCCATAAGAGCAAGAACTTTTCCTTAATGCATAGACTTTGCCTTATAAGGCAAAGTTTAAGTTATGCCTTAAGAAAAACTTTCGCATTACGGGCATACTTTTAGTTATGTCTTTGGGGCATACTTTTTAGTTAAGGCATAACTAAAAGTTTACCTTGAAAAGTAAATATATATATATATATATATATATATATATATATATATATATATAAAGTACGCCCCTAATACTTTTACTTAAACACAACTAAAAGTCCGCCCCCTCGGCGGACTTTTACTTAAACACAACTAAAAGTCCGCCCTCCCGATCGTACTTTTACTTAAACACAACTAAAAGTCCGCCGGAGCGTACTTTCCTCGAAGCATATATATATTTTTTTTTAACTTTTCAAACTTTTAGTAATGCCTTAGCTAAAAATGTCCCATAAAACATAACTAAAAGTATGCCCCATAAGGCGTAAGTTTTCCTTAAGGTATAACAAAAGTTTGCCTTATAAGGCAAAATTTAATGGGCAAACTTTTATACGGGACCGATAACTTTGTGAAGGAATTATCAAAGTTATGCGGACCGCATACTTACGCCAAGTAACGCCCATAAGGCATAAGTATGCGGTCCCGCATAACTTTGGTAATTCCTTCACAAGTGTATGTGCCGTTGGGGGCATAGCGAAATTTAACTCTCGCCTTGCGAATTTTTTTTTCAAATTTTTGACTGCGTGTGGGTTCGAACCTGGAACCTATGGGTTTTAGCCAAAGGGCAAAATTTAAAGATTTCAAATATGAGGGGCAAAATTTAAAGACCACCCCAAACGAAGGGCAATTCGCAGAATTGCCCTTTAAAGAAACCCACTTGGTGTTCTTCATAGCTTTCTCCAAATTCCTAACAATGGAGTTTAGTTTTCTCCCTAAATCAAAGAATTAGTGCTTAAACAACTCCAACCAAGCAACAAGTAGCAACTCCAAACAAGCAACTTTCAATCAGATTTTCTTTAACAAGATTAGATTTTCAACCTTTTTTTTTTTTCCAGATTTTCGTTTTTTTTTCTTCAGATATTTTTTTTTTTCCAGATTTTCGTTTTTTTTTTTTGTGAATTTGATTTGGGAAAACAGTGATTATAAGAATAATCACTATCCTAGCTCTAAATTTATAATGGGTATTATTTTGACCAAAAAAATGGAGATGGGTGTTAAATAGGGTGAAGAAGAAGATGAAGTAGCCTAAAAATGGAGGGAATTTAAATTTATCTATGTGGCATCTATGTGGCAGTCCAGATTGGCATTTTAAAACACATCGATGCTTTTTTTAAAGGCTATAACGCGCCACTGAGCGGTGTAGTCACGCTCTTGTCCACATCAAGAAAAAGGGCATTTTAATACTGAAAAAAATTATCCAGGGGGGTAATAGGTCCAACGCAAAGGTTAGGTGTGTAGTTGGCATTTTGGTCAAACGTTGGGGGTATTTTGACTATTATCTCGAAATTGGAAGCTGCATTTTTTCTTTTCATTAATTAATAAAGCCTTAGTTATTCTTTCTGTCTGAGGAAACAGAAATTTGTGAAGCCTCAAGACAGAACAATATTAAGCATTAGGCGTATTTAGGATCTTGTGAATAAATTATGTCGTTTCCTTGAAGGCAGGAGTTTTCTTGTGTAAGAATATGACATTAAACTGCTAGAGTTTTGTACCTTTTCTGGAGCAACTAAAGATCTTGCTGCTAACACTAATTATTGGCACTTCGGATTCATAGAAGATATACAAATTAGATCATTGCACTGAAACATCAAGCTCCATATCTGTATTAGCTTGTATAGATTTTGTTAAAGTGTGTGTAGTTTTATTTTTTATTTTAGGTATCTAGGCACTAGTCAAGCTCCAAATTTGTTGCTCATATTGTGGGGTGGCAATTTCCATTTTTTCAGCCTTTCCCATGGTACAGACCATAATCATTCCTCATAGTAACCCAAAGTTAATTTGGACATATTTAAATGTTATGAAATTTAGAGGTCTCTTTCTACCTTATCTGCTCATTTATTCAGAGAGCCTCACCAGTGTCTTTCATTTAAAGGGTTAAAGGACTATAAATGAATTTACTTGGTTTCTGTTCATTTACCATCACTTGGGTGAGTTTGAGTTGATTTTATCATGTAACAATAGTAATGTCCTAATAATGGATGATCCTTGTTACCAGACAACCATCTTCTTTCAGAAATCATTTTTTTAATGAAACCTGTACCTGGTTTTGTAATTTGTGACAAAACCTAAAATTTGCAGCTCAAATTGTTCAATAGGCTTGCAACTGTTCAAGATGATGGTACCGTGCAATTTGAAGTTCCGGGGGATATTAAACCCGGAAAACTTGATTTTGGCACCGGAGTTGTTTACAATGGAGCTACAAGTGAAGCAGCAAATGATGTAGCTGATATTCCGGAGTTACCTCCGTTGCAAATTGTTATGCTCATTGTTGGGACGAGGGGAGATGTTCAACCCTTTGTTGCCATTGGGAAAAAGTTTCAGGTTTACTTGCCTTCCTACTCAACAAGCACAACCATCTATAATTTAATAATCTACAACATTTATTAGTTAACGTACACACTCGCTTTTACAATGTGACTGTAATAATGATAACTTCGATACAGAAATATATATATATATATATATATATATATATATATACCATGAATTTCTGGATGATACATGTCATTATTCTTTTACAAAGTAAGAATGATATCAATGTTTGTTTAGGAAAATAGCATCCGTAGCAATTCCTGGACGAGTCTTTGATAATGTTCCAGTTAACTGTGAAGTCAAGTAATAAGCATATTATAGCTTGGAAGTGGAAATTTCTTTTGCAGGAAAATGGTCATAGGGTGAGACTAGCAACTCATGCAAATTTTAAAGAGTTCGTCTTGGGTGCTGGATTGGAATTTTATCCTCTAGGTGGAGATCCAAAAGTTCTAGCTGCATGTGAGTAATCACTGAGAACCTTATTCACTCCCTATTCATTACGTCATATTTCTCATAATCAGGTTTTAGTCAAGCATACATATCACCACTACAAGTATTTTGTAAACTAAGAAGCAAGTTGATCACTACATATATGTTTTTGCAGACATGGTAAAGAATAAAGGGTTTTTGCCATCTGGACCTTCTGAAATACTTATTCAACGAAACCAAATAAAAGATATTGTATTCTCCTTACTACCTGCATGCGTAGATCCCGATCCAGAGTCCAATGTTCCATTCAAAGTAAACGCCATTATCGCCAATCCTCCTGGATATGGTAAGACTATCAGCTTGATGAATTATAATATGAAGTACTCGTGCTTTGATAGAGTTGCTTGCGTTGTAGGTTTTACCTTCACGTTGTTGCTAAGAAAAAGTATACATCTTCATTCCCTATCTTTCCCTTGCGTATGTCAAAAGATTGGTTCTTTAACTTTTGAACAACTCATGTTGTCAAAAAATATATTGCATTGCATCCATTTAAACTGTGGGTTTTGGTAAAAGCAAGCACAAACATAAAACACAGTATATGAGTTTCAAAGTTTCAGATATGCTGATTCCTCTTCTTCAGGTCAGTGGATCTAGCAATTATTAGATTTTATCTACATTATACTTCTCCGTATAGCTAAACTTTGGAACAAGGAAAACAATCCTGGTGGCACCGCTATCAGATAGTTTTCAGATCTTCTGTTCTCACGTTGAACTCTTTCAATTAATGTAGTGCCGCTCTTTTTATTTTGCCTTTTCTGCTCAAGATTTGATTTTGGCACTATATCCTGATCTTGAGATTTGATTTTGGCACAATATCCTGATCTTGGAAGTAGTCATCGGAGACGGTAGACATTTCCACTCTTATTTGCTATCTTGTTCCATGCCGATGGTTGGTTGGTTCATCACAAGAAGTACTATCCTAACCTTATTACCAACTGATACGTCTTACATTTTCTTGGAACGTCAATTTGCATTAGCCGTATAGGAAGTGGTGAATTTTAATGTAAAGTTTAGAGTTTGGATAGCATTGCTCATACTTAAAGTCAGTCGGTCGATTACTGCATGGAAAAATCTGCAACTTAATATATATACCTTCTGTCCTTGCTGATGTTTTATTTAAATGAGACATTAGTTTCACAAAGTAAAGAAATTTGACATTTAGATCCATGTAACAAGGTGGATACACCATTGACTCTCTTGTCACAGGTGCTTCCTACCAGTATTGCTGGCATCTGGAAGCAATTCTGTTTATTAAATCTTGTTTATTTAGTTGGAAAGGATTTGATTCAAGAGTACAATAATATCTGCTGATTTTTTTCACGATTGATGATATGTTAGATCAAGTAAAATTTCCTACATATTTGGGTGGTTTAACTTATTCATTGCTTTGACTTCTTGTTTAGGACATATGCATGTAGCAGAGGCCCTGAAAGTACCATTGCATATATTTTTCACAATGCCATGGACGTAAGTGATCTATTTCAAAAATAGATTTTCTTCTCAGGTTTCTTTTTCAAATCTTGTCTTTCTATCTGAGTAGGATTATGGAGTTTCTTGTGACATGCGACCTTTTTAAAGTTTCCTGCTCTCGTTCCTTGGCAGGCCTACTAGCGAGTTTCCACATCCTCTCTCTCGTGTCAAGCAGTCAGTTGGTTACAGAGTGAGTGTTTGATGATATTCTTTTTCTTTAGCATTTTGACTTCACTTGATGTTTCTTTTGTATTATTTGTATCTAATTTCTGAATGCCTTGTGCAGCTATCATATCAAGTCGTTGATGGACTGATCTGGCTTGGGATTCGGGATGTGATAAATGACTTTAGGAAGAAAAAGTTGAAGCTAAGGCCAATAACTTATTTGAGTAACTCCAACAGTTTTAATCCAGATGTGCCTTATGGGTATATATGGAGTCCACACCTAGTTCCTAAACCCAAAGGTCTCTTTCTAAATATCTTGTTATAGACTCTACCTTGTGTGTTACATGGTTGAGATGCATAGTGAATATTTGGTGGTTCATTCTCAACGTAGTTTAATAGTTTTGATTGTAAATTGTAGATGTCTTTGCCCAACCTGTCTGCCTTTTTTAGTTGCTTCACATTTATGCTTCATAAGTTGATAGTTGAAATTTAATTGAACGATACATCTGTTCTTGTTCTAGATTTCTCTGTAATGCCCCTCAGATGGTCAGTTTGGACCAAGTAATATGTAGGTTTGGGTCATATTCAGAAATAGCTTTTGCATTCAATTGGAAGCTGTTTCATGGTATGACCATGTAATAAGCTCTTTCAGGTTTGAACAAGCTTCTGTATCTCTTTCCTTCCAAGGACCTTGAAATGGCGGAGGTTTGGCACAGCATTAAATACGAATTTAGACAAAAATAATAAAAAGGTTTAAAGTCAGAAGGAGATGTTACTTCCGTAAAGCAGAAACAAGTGACTCTTTAGTGGGTAATAGAAGGCTCACGAATGAATCCACATACTACAGTTTTGTCCTAATTAAGTTATATGTCATTTTCAATTTCTGTTTAAATTGTTAGGCCATTTAATCTCGTCTCCTATACTTTCACTGGTTAAATTCATTTGGATATTTGTAGGATTTCTCTCCTGTTTCTCATAGGAGGAATGTACATCTTCTCTTTTCTGTAGATAACAGTGGGTCTGCATCAATAGATAAATGAGATCTGCTACTTCATTAATTTAGTTTAGCATCTTGATAAGGGGTATTCTCAATGCTGGGAACTACACAAGTATTCTCACATACAGTATACTTGTGAGGAAGTACAAGACTGTTTTGAAGTGATTCCCAGCTGCTGTTAATAGTCCATAGTTGAATGTTGGGTCTGTTAGAATAGGAATGGATTTGTTTATAGCATCCTACATGGAAAAGGATTGGGATGTAGTGTCTATAAATAGGGCTCAATGTAATAATGTAGATACACAATTCAAGAATATTTTTCTCCCATAATTTCTCACATGATATTAGAGCAGGACCCATCCCAATTATTGTTTCCCGATAGTGGGCCCCATATTAAAATTTCCCACGCACCAGATGTCCAGCCCTTGGCGTGAGGTGGGGTGTTAAAATATCACTCTCCTTCTGTTGGGACTACCGTTATTTTTGTTTTTCACTTTCTAGTTCTACCTGCCTTGATCCCCCCCCCCCCCAACCCCCACCCCCCCCCCCCCCCCCGCCCCAATCTCTGTCAGACGTAAAAACTGTATAGTTGATGTAGTCCTTGATTTCATTTCCCAAGGTAGTAGTTAGTTATGACAACCAACTTTGAAGTTCTTGTACCAGAGAGGAATAGCCTAGCGGGTAAGGACTATCCACTTCCAACTATAAGGCTTAGGGTTCGAGTGACCAAGAGAGAAGGAGTGATAAAGGGCAGAGGTTTGTTTTTTTCTTTTTGAGAAGAGGGGGAAAGAGAGGGGGGGTTGTAGAGAGCGCTAGAAGCTGAGCTCTAAGTTCAGCTATATTATGGATTAAACCACAACTAAACCTTGGTACACCATAATTTTGACTGTGCCTTCCAATGATGCAAGCCATATACACCTTTCTCCGGGAAAAAATACAAGCCTTCTACAATCCAATACAGCTAAAGGACAGCTCAGACCATAGTAATGGATAGATTTGTATGCACAGAACACTAAATCTTTGTAGGGTGAAGAAAATAAATATCATGGTTTGATCCAAATTGAGAATTTGGGAGAAGCAAAAATGAGGAATTGGAGTTATGAGCAAGGAATTTCAAATGGCCAAAGTGGCTAATAGCAAGGTTGGGTTTAACAATAATAATAACTGAAATTCTTTGCTGATATAAGGGAAGACAGAGAAAAAGGATAATATAGCTGAAAAAGTTGTATCTGCTTTCACATCTATTTGCTTCTTTTCTGGTGATGCATTTTTTATTCACTTTCTAGTATTCTTCCAAATATAAGGTGCATATTTATCGGCTGATGCATGACTAAAGAAATTTGATTAAGAAAGTTGGAGATTATCTCCATTTTCCTACCCTTAGTATGTCTTTAATTCTTCGTACATATGTCTTAGGTAGATGTTGCCTTTTCCACCGTTCAAGTTTCTTCGTAGCTTCGAAGTTGCTAAATTTTGTTACTCCAAAATCTCTGTATGGGTTTGTGCTTAGCATAGTTCATAAGCAAAGTACTCGATTTGTAATCCTATTTTATCAGCCAAGTAACCAACGTTTAGATTTTTTAAACTGTTATTTATTCTTTCTTGGCAAAATTAATCCGCGATAGGTGCCATGTGAAACCAAGTAAGTGCATCTCTAAGTGTAACATGCTGCTATTCCTTTTGATAAAGATGGAATGCTGCATCACAAAGGTTACTGTATATTCTGCAAGTAAATTCTATTAGAAGATAAAGCTTCTTGCTCTCTCCATTTTCCCTCTGAACATGGTTGTTGAATTTTGTCACTAAAGAGTTGTCCATGTATCATTTTGGTGCCTTCCTTATTACTGAGGGAACTGGTAGCAGAACATGCTGTCTGAGTAACACTATTATTTCTACTGGGTGATTTGCAGATTGGGGCCCAAAAATTGACGTCGTGGGGTTTTGCTTCCTAGACCTTGCTTCCAATTATGAACCACCAGAATCACTTGTTAAGTGGCTTGAAGATGGTGAAAAGCCTATATATATTGGCTTTGGAAGTCTTGTAAGTTGACCACCAATAATTTCCTTTTGCTACTATGAGTTTAAGCTACATGGGATTCAAGATCAACTGCAATATTATACCCATTTATGTCGGCTTCTTAAGTATCATGCTTACCTTTGTAAGTCTTGCAAGTGTTACAATAACCACCACTAGTTTCTTTCTTGCTGTTCATGAGTCTACCTAGATTCAAAGTCAACTGAAATGTTATGCTAATTGATATGGGCTTTCTAAGTATTGTCATTAACTTTTAGTGACAATTTCTTAATATTGTTTTTAACAGCCTGTTCAAGAACCTGAAAAAATGACCGAGATAATTGTTCAAGCTTTAGAAATTACTGGACAAAGAGGTATCATTAACAAAGGCTGGGGTGGCCTTGGGAGCTGTAAGCACTTAAATATTTTGATTTGTCGCACCATGTGTACTACCTACCGCAATTCACAAGGTTTATGATTGATTATGTTGGGTGATAACACAAAACATCTTCTCTCAGTGAAGCAACCAAAGGATTTTGTGTACCTGTTGGATAATTGCCCTCATGATTGGCTGTTCCTGCAATGTGCTGCTGTGGTATGGTTTCTTTACCTCAGTTAATTGGCGTGTTTTCATCTAAATTTGGATGCACCCCGTGCATAAGCGCCTGATCCCCCAGCTTTTCTTCTTAACTGTTAAAAAACTGAATTCTGGATTGATGATTTGTGATGTGGTTATGCAATAAATTTTATAAGTTGAGGAATTGTGATTCCACCCGCCTTTACAGGTCTGTCTTGTATCACAAACTTACTTTAATGAGGAAACTCCTTGGGTGATTCACTTAGTTTGTTGATCCAGTTTAATTCTTGGGTTAGTTCCTAATTGTCGACACCCTATTGTTTAAAGCTTCGTTTATCCTTTTTTTCCCATGGCTGCAAAAGTTTATTCTGCTTATTATCTTGAGTTATGGAATCTTAATCTAACATGTGATGGAAAATAAAATAGGAGTTTCTATTGGATAACATCAATGGATACTCTTTTTTCTGATATAGTGCAGCTGGGACACAAAGTAACTTCTGTATATGATGTGCAAGCCATATGTGCATCGACTTTAACCTCTCCTCAACTTGATAAAGTAGCTGGTCAATAACAACAACAACATACCCAGTGAATCCCACAACGTGGGTCTATAGTGTAGTGTCAGTTTCAAAAGACCTTACCCTTACCTTAGGTAGTGGAGGCTATTTCCTAAGACCCTCGGCTCAAGAAAAAGCATAGGAAAGGTTAGATACGGCAAACAATTCAAAGCAATTATGAAAATGAAAACAACGAAAGTGAATAAGCCATGATAAACCATTCTGTGAAAACAGATACTCGCAGAAATCAAGGGACAAGAAACTATAGAGCAATGAAACTACTCGTAAGAAAGGATAAACGTGACTACCTACTAGCCTTCTACCCTAATTTGAGTCCTCCATACCCTCCTATCTAAGGTCATGTCCTCGGTAAGCTGGAAATGCGCCATGTCCTGTCTAATCACCTCTCCCCAATACTTCTTCGGCCTACCTCTACCTCTGCTGAAACCGTCCATAGTCAGCCTCTCGCACCTGCGTTTCCCGCATCTTGTCCTCCACCGAGGCTATTCCTACCTTGCCTCGGATAACTTCATTCCTAATCCTATCGCTCCTAGTGTGGCCACACATCCATCGCAGAATTCTCATTTCCGCCACTTTCATCTTCCGAACATGAGATTTCTTGACTGGACAACACTCCACCTGATACAACATAGTTGGTCTAACCACCACTTTGTAGAACTTACCTTTAAGTTTTGGCGGCACCTTCTTGTCACACAACACTCTGGAGGCAAGCCTCCATTTCATCCACCCCCGCACCAATACACGTCATCATCAATCTCCCAATTTCCTTGTATAATAGACCCAAGATACTTGAAACTATCTTTCTTCTGTATGACCTGGGTGCCAAGCTTCACTTCGACGTCAGCCTCATGCACTATATCACTGAACTTGCACTCCAAGTACTTTGTCTTAGTCCTACTCAACTTGAACCGTTTAGACTCCAGAGTTTGTTTCTAAACCTCCAGCTTAGCGTTAACTCCGCTGCGAGTCTCGTCAATCAAGACTATGTTATCCGCGAACAACGTACACCATGTCACCTCACTTTGAATTTGTCGCGTCAATCCATCTATCACCAAGGAAAATGAAAATAAAAATGGGCTAAGAGCTGATCCCTGGTACAACCCCATCACAATTGGGAAGTGCTCCGAGTCTCCTCCCAGAGTCCTTACCCTGGTCTTGGCCCCATCATACATGTCCTTGATCGCCCTAATGTACGACACAGTGACACCTCAGCCTCCAAGCATCTCCACGAACCTCTCTCGGCCCTTTGTCATATGCCTTTTCTAGGTCGATGAATACCATGTGTAAGTCCCTTTTCCTCTCCCTATACTACTCCACCAGTCTCCGTACAAGATGAATAGCTTCTGTAGTTGAGCGCCCCGACATAAGTCCGAACTGGTTCTCTGAGATAGACACACCTCTCCTCACCCTCATCTCCACCACCCTTTCCCACACTTCCATAGTGTGGCTTAGCAGCTTGATCCTTTTGTAGTTGTTGCAAATTTGAATGTCGCCCTTGTTCTTGTACAATGGAATCATTGTACTGGATCGCCATTCTTCGGGCATCTTAGCCGTCTTAAAGGTAACATTAAATAACCGAGTCAATCACTCCAAACCCGTCCCCCCGCCTGTTTTCCAAAATTCCCGAATCTCACTCCAGTCTCGGTCGCTCTTCCCCTACTCATCCTATGAACAACACCCTTAACTTCCTCAACCTTTGTACTCCTACAATATCCAAAATCACGACACCTCTCGGAGTACTCCAAATCTCCCAACACAATGTCTCTGTCCCCTTCATCGTTCAAGAGTTTGAGGAAGTTGACTGCCATCTCCGTCTAATGAGAACGTCCTCCACCAGTGCCCTTCCATCCTCGTCCTTGATGCACTTCACCTAATCTAAGTCACGCGCCCTCCTCTCCCTCGCCTTGGCTAGTCAGTACAACTTCTTATCCCCGCCTTTGTCCTCTAGTTCTGCATACAGGCGTTCAAAAGCTGTTGTTTTTGCCGCCGTAACCGCTAACTCTGCCTCCTTCCTCGCCATCTTATACAATTCCCTATTCGTCCGCTTCTCCTCATCATCCTTGCTGTCCACCTACTTTGCTTCCACCTTCTCTTGAACTTCTCCATTCCACCACCAGTCCCCTCGGTGCCAACATGTGGGATAGGACGGACATCAGTTATAAAAATTTGTTCGCCCTTTCAATCATTAAACAACCACTGATATGTGGATATTTTTTTGTTCATTCTTCCAGGTGCATCATGGAGGTGCTGGAACAACTGCAGCTGGACTGAAAGCCGCGGTAATATTTGATTTCATACATGACGATAATCCTGTATATTGTCTCAGTTTCTTATTTTTAATGATACATGTGGATGTTTTTCAGTGCCCAACAACCGTGGTACCTTTCTTTGGGGATCAACCCTTTTGGGGCGAACGTGTGCATGCTAGGGGGGTTGGTCCTGCTCCCATCCCTGTGGATGAGTTCTCCCTTGAAAAGCTGGTCACTGCCATCCAGTTCATGCTAGATCCAAAGGTAGTTTCTTCCTAGTGTTCTATTTACTTATTTATTTATATTGTGTCTCTGGAGGGACGTCCATATATATTTTTTCTTAATCCGTTTTTATCATACATTTTTGAGCAATGTGCACATTTTCTGCTGGTATCATTATGATACATGCTGTTTGATAGTAATACTCTTGTGGTGTGCAGGTAAAAGAACGTGCATTAGAATTGGCAAAAGCCATGGAAAATGAGGATGGAGTGACTGGAGCTGTGAAAGCATTCTATAAACATTTCCCGCGAGAATCACTTGAGCCTAAGCCTGAGGTGGCGCCTCGTCCTCACCATTTCTTTTCCCTTAGACGCTGTTTTGGACACTCCCCTACTTCTGTATGATCACTGATGTTATAGAAATAGAAAAGCTCGTCGGATTTGTAATCTCTGTTTAAAAAGGAATTCATAAAATATAGGATCCAATACCATGATAGAATTCAAGATCATGATTAGATCTTGTCCTGAGTTTGATAGTATTTCCGATTATGTCTTTTTTTTTTTTTTTTTTTTTTTTTTAATTATCGATTATATGGTTTTGGTTTTGTTTTGGAATGGAGTGAGAGGAGTTATGAGGTGGTTAAAGGGAAAAAAATGCTATATCAAATGAGGTTATGATGGAAATGTTAGTTTTAAAATCATGAGGGTTGTACACCGGGTTAGTTTGAGTTTTTCAAATACCAAACCAAACTAATTGGATTGGGTTTTTTTAAAGCTATAAACCAAACCAAATCAATAAAAGTCGGGTTTTTCAACTTCAGGTTTTCTAGGTTTTTTCGGGTTGCTCGGGTTTTTCGATTTTTTTTTTGGTAAAGTCTTCATACGAATTTTATAACTTGTACTTTAAATATTTTTTTAGTCCTAGGCTGTTCACGGGAAACCATTAAATCGAATCAAACAGATAAAAAAAATTGAATTTTTTTAGGTTTGATTTGATTTGATTTTTAATATTAAAAACCGATAAAATATGATTTGATTTTGATTTTAAGTAAAAAATAACCGAAAAAAATCTTAATCAAACCAATTATACATATAATATTTAAAAATTATAATTTTACTTATATATATGAAAGTTTTTACTGTAGTATATTGTTTCTTTGGGCCCAAGTACAAAAAGTAAAGGAAAATATAGCCACGAACTTTAGGCATATATCATCAGTATCGGAATAGGGTAATTGAAAAACCTAATTTAGTCTCCTCATCCAAGCGTACAAAATTCTTTCAACTCTTAACTATTGGAACATGTTTATCTGATAAGAATGTTGGTTTAGGTGATATAGTAGAAACCAAACGAAATTCATCTGGATAGCTATTTCAGTTGTTGAGTTTTATTATAATTCCTCCAACCCTTCTCCCTATTGTATTGTATATAGCCGTGTATATAGTTAAGAAAAATAATAATCTTATTAAAAACCAATAAAAATCGAAAAGATCAAAAAAATCGAAAAAACAGACATAAAACGACGTAAGAAAAAACCGACTTAATTGATTTGATTTGATTCTTGTATCATTTTTTTGCACGGATTGCCCTTCGTTTGGGGTGGTCTTTAAATTTTGCCACTCAAATTTGTGGTCTTTAAATTTTGCCCTTCATATTTGTGGTCTTTAAATTTTGCCCTTTGCTTGGAAAGATGAGCGAATACATGAAATTAGTGTTCGAACCCCCGCTCAAGCATAAAATAAAAAAATAATTTCGCAAGGCAGACTAGGGGAGTGTATGCCGATCCGATACAATCTTTAAGAAAAAGTTAAAGTTATGCCGGATCCGGCATAACTAAAAGTATGCCCCACAAGGCAAAGTTTTCTTCTGTTGTTTTTAGTTAAACATAACTAAAAGTACTCACGGAGGCATATAAAATTTAAACTTTGCCTTATAAGGCAAACTTTTTTTTTGGTTGAAAGTCTATTTTATTCCATCCAAAAAACTTGTCTTTGACACAAAGTTGAAGCCGACCTTCAACCGTACATGGTAAAATTCCTACTCACTAACTTGGTGTATAAGTCAAACTAGGAGCAACTATTACATTAAAAAAACAAATTACATTTTAATCAACTACACTTAGCTAGGGGTAGCAATTCATAGCGACAAGAGCTCTCAAACCATTTGAAATTGTTCCCCGCCTGATGTGAATATGTTGTGCAATCTCTCTGCGAGTCTATCGGGGAAGAAACCGAGTATTTTGAAATCGAGTAGGTTCCTTTCTCTCCAAACCAATGCCACTAGCATACCAAAAATGCAGCAAGTAATGGAGAAGGGCTCGATTTGTGTCTAGCAATGTGTGAGATCCATGATTTCATCTTGCTTTATTCTTCTAGTGTACCCCACCATACCAACAATGTACTACAATCCTTTTGTGATGGAGCATTCAAAATAAAGATGGGAAAATATTTCTTGGAATCCGCCTCGCCGGAAGATGGGAAAATATTTAAAGTCTATCAACGACCTAATCTACCTTGTATTGCCGGTAAAGTGTGAATTTGTATCCGGGATGGACATTTGGTTGTAGCATAATACTTTTCCATGTAACTTTGGTATATATGCTTGAAAAAATACATATATATGCTTCAAGGCAAAAGTTTGCCCATAAGGCATAAGTATGCCCCCATCGGCATAAGTTTGGTAAATCCTTAACAAGTTTATGCCGATGGGGGCATACTTTTAATGGCAAACTTTTATGCCGAGATCCGAATAAACTTATGAAGGAATTATCAAAGTTATGCCGGAATCGGCATACTTATGCCAAGTCTGCCCATAAGGCATAAGTATGCCGGGTCCGGCATAACTTTGCTAATTCCTTCACAACTGTATGCCGATGGGGGCATAGCGAAATTTAAACTTTGCCTTGCGAATTTTTTTAAAAATTTTGACTGTGTGGGGGTTCGAACCTGAAACCTATGGGATTTAGCGAAGGGCAAAATTTATAGATTTCAAATATGAAGGGCAAAATTTAAAGACCACCCCAAAAGAAGGGCAATTCTGCGAATTGCCCTTCTTGTATTTGAAAAAATGACTTAAATGTTTGGTCATCTTTTAAGTACTAACCGACTCAAACCGGATCATGAACACCCCTAAGTCCTAGTAAGATACGGCTATCTAATTAAAATATTTTTAAGAAAATAATATAAAATGTGAGATGAGATATGACATTATACTAAAATATTCAACAAAAAAAGTAATGAAATCGCATAAAATAAAATGATCATAATCTAAAAGTATTAAGTCATGCTATAGTAAATACAGCTAATTTATAAGGCATATATAAAATTGTCATAATCTAAAAGTACTAAACCATGTTAAAATAAGTACGGATAATAAATATTAATTATATGACTAAATATTTTTAAAAAATTAAGTTATTGATTTTCACTGTCTAAACCAATATAAGACTAAAGAATAGATATCCAACAATATTATCATTCCTGCGTTAGAATTGAATTTCTTTTGTTAGCATTAGTATTGATTTGAGTTTATTTGGTTTTATTTGAGTTACTAATATCTATGGCCTATAAAACGTATTGGACCTTTCAAAATTTTAATTTCAAGCTTGAAATAATATGTTAAAAGACAAAAAACTATGAAAAAGCTTAAGAAATATTTATAAATAACATTATTTTTAAAATTTTATGCATGTAATCTCGGATTGGTTTGATTCGGTTTGACTTTTTAAATTAAAACCAAACCAAACCAAACCAAACCAAGAGTGATCGGGTTTTTCTTTTTAAAACCAAATCACTAATCGATTTTTTTTTTCCAATTTGGTTCGAACTATCGGTTTGGTGTTGTTTGTGGTTTCCTTTGTACACCCCTAGTCATGACAATGTGAACTTTGATGAATGCAAGGCAAAATACATCAAATGACCCCTCAACTATACCCGAAAAGTTAAGTTCACACTCAAACTAATCGGGCAACCTCTTAACCCCTTGATCATCTTAAAAGTGAATTTATTACTACCCTAGAAACTGATGTGGCACAAAAAAGTTATAATTAAAAAATAGGAGAGTGAAATGAAACTTTAATAATTAAAAAAACTAATTTTTAAATTTAATACTGAAATGAAAAATTATAATTAAAAAAAAAAAATTAGATTTTAATTAAAAGAAATCTCTCCTTCTTTTCCATTTCACCACCCACACCCTCACCCTCACCCTCACCCCAAAACCCCCTTCTTCTTCTTCTTCTTCTTCTTCTTCTTCTTTTAACAAGCATCGCCCTCGACCCCCCCCCTCCCCTCTCTCCTCCACCCTCACGCCACCCCCACCCTCAAACCCTTCTTCTTCTAAATTTGACCACCATCACGCCCCCCCCTCCCCTTCCACCTTCTTCACCATATATATCACCACCACCAACACTGCTATCACTCGCAAACCACCACCAACACCAGATTTCAATAGCCATCACCTCCACTGGTTTCAATAGTCTCAATCAATTTTATCTACCATCAACTCCACTGATTTCAATAGCCACCACTAAACCCGTCACCACCAAAATCAAAATACCACTACCAATTCCTCTTCTTCACCGTTCACCACCACCAATTCCTCTTCTTCACCATTCACTACCAATTACACTGTAATTTGACTTTGATTTGAAAGCAAAGACTTTTTTCTTTCAATTGCACTTCTATTTTTTAAACTTGTCTTTTCATTTTTTTTGTTCCTAAAAAGATTCTTGAATTCTGATTTGGATTATTCTTCCGATAAGGTTTATAGGACAAGAATCTTCATTGTCATCATATGGAAATAATGTAATAGGTCTTGGCCGGAAATTTTTTCTGGCAAGCTTCCATTTTTTCCGATCAATCCTCAATTTCTTTTATTTTTCCCTCTCACTTTAACTTGTCCTTAATATTACTGTCACGACCCGATTAGGGGCCATGACGGGTACCCGGGGCTAACCACCGAGCACCGCTCATACCATTACCCATCGTACTCATCAAGCGTTCATTCATTAATCTTATACTCAAGTTATAGGAAAAACCATTTCTTTCACTTCGAAACGTAATTATCTTTATTTACATAAGCCCTTCGACTATCAAAATAATGTACATACAATAAGGATATCGTGAGACCATACTACCCACACATACGCATCTACGAGCCTCTACTAGAGTACTAGACATATGGACGGGACAGGACCCCGTCATGCCCAAAAAATATATATATACACACAAAAGGATAAATCAATGGCACCTCCGAAACAATGGGGTGCCCTCAAAATCTGCTAGAAGCTCCTATGAATCTGGGTCGCCTCCCTATCTACCTGTGGGCATGAACACAGCGTCCAAAGAAAAACGGACGTCGGTACGAACATTATCTTGACCGATGTAAGCGTGGATAATAATATGATAAGAGCATGAGGAATAGCATAAGACAAAAAGAAACGTTCATTTCTCATAATACTTTTTAAACATTCGTCATACGTACTTACCCCTTATTCTCCTAGAGATACACTTGTTACATCCGCGTTTACATATGTAATAACTTACAATGTAGTACATCCACGCACCCGGCTACATAGCTCGGTATCACCCGTACTGCCCTTCGGGACTCGATATATCCGTACAGATCGCCCCTTCCGGACTCGATGGTATCCGTACCCGCCCTTCCGGACCTCGATGCTATTCGTATTGGCCCTTCCGGACTCTATGATATCCGAACCCCGCCCTTCCGGACTCGATTTATCCGTACTCCGCCCTTCCGGACTCCGACGCCATGCATACATACATACATATACATAAAAATACATAAATGAAATCAACATCATCCTTAGTATTATCATACATCTATCATTAAAGCATACATTAGAACATCAAGGCAACTACGGCGTATGTCAGACACGAGGTCGTGGACCCCCGATTACATTATGGAGTAATCATAATCATCATATCTCACCTTAAAGGGACTAGTGTTTTAAGGTGAGTGTACACAAGAAAAAGCATCAATGGAACCATACTTAGGATCATTAACTTCATGGGCATCATATCTCACTTTAGGATTCTTTAGACTTAAACTCATTATCATCATCCATTATCATACTCGTGTCTTATCTCTTTTCTTTACCTTATACATATGTAGCTCCTTATAGTCATAGACTCATAATCTCCGTTATGTAGGAAGATCATGGGAAAATGGGAAGATTCATGCCATAGGAGGCATGCCTTAAAAAGAAAGGACTAGCATCATAAGGTGGGTCTAGCAACAATGAATAATATCAAAGAATCGTATGAAGGTCATTAGCTTCGTAATAATATCATATCATATCATGAGCTTTAGGGTCTCTAGACTTGGGCTCATCATCATATTCATAACATATCTCTTAACTTTATCTCACGAGAGCCCTTTATAACTACGTACTCATCATTTCCGGTATATACATATATGTAGAGAAGTCATAGAAAGATAGGAAGATTCATACCATGTAGTCATGCCTTAGAAAGAAAGGACTAGCCTTACATACCTTTTCGTTTAGCTATTCTATCGCTTGATCGTTCTCCTTCAATGCTCGCGTTTCTACCTTCAAGAGAGTTCGTATTAACATTAGCTAATCGATTATATGAACGTGCTTACTAAAGCTAGGGAAAATTGGGCAGCATTTCCTTTATTTATACAACTTTCCCCATATTACATATCAACTCTCCAAACATCCATAACAACATTCACAATATCATAAGCAACAATTATCATTCATTTACGTTATCCACATTTCACAATTTCACTTCAATTCCTCCATAATCATGGTCATAGTACAGTATTACATTCTCACATACAATGCTTATCCCATGTCCTAAATGTCATTTATACATAATTATAATCACAACATATCAATATTCATGACTTATTCTAAACTACCACTCAAAATGTCACTATCCTCACATTCATGAGCCATTTTCTATATCCTTTTATAATCCAAGTCTTTCAACCTCTCATTACTTTAAACAACATGGAATGATCATAAAACTTATCTTAGTTAGTGTAAGAATAAGCCTTGAGTGGAGATACTCCTCTTGCACCAAAACCCTAGCTTCACTTCTACTTAGATTCCTTGTCTTGGATGAACTCTAGTGAGCTTCTTACACTTAACTCTCTTGGTTTGATGAAGTTGATCTTGAATCTCTCTCGAGTTCTTATGGAAGATGTGTGTGGAACCCTCTAGAAGCCTTGAGAGAGATGGAGAAGTGTGGGAAATGAAATTAGTGAAGTGGGATCACATTTATATAATTGAACTTAACTCAGCCCGTCGGGACTTCCACAGACACTTATACAGTCCGTATAACATTGCACGGCCCGTATAAGTGGTTGTGATTCATCACCAGGCAAACATCATCTCTGTTGGGTGTTGTACGGACCTTATACGGACCGTATAATATTATACGGACCGTATAAGTCGGTCGTATAACCCCATTTCCCTGAAATGATCTCCGTTGTTCGTTTGATCTCCAATCCTTATGGAACCTTCTTGACACTTGTTTAACACCTCGTTAACAATCTAAGGGACGCTATAGCTCTTCTCCAAAACATCATTAAGTCATTATTAATTCATTACTCATAAATCCTTTCCGACACATAACATATACCTTGCTTTCCTTAACAACTTTCGTTTCCTACCTCAATTGTCTTTGGAATCTCATTTAGAATCATCAAATGTTATTTCTTACTTATCAAAACATCGTATACGTCATGCCCTTCGTTAATCTATTCACTGTACGTTAATGGGAAATTTTTTACGAGGTGTAACAATTACATTGTTAAAAATCATCAATAATGATTTGTAAATTCAGTGGCGGATTTGGTTAGTGGCCGGCTGGCGGCAATGGTGGTGATTTAATGGTGGGATGATTTAGTGGTGAAGAAGACATCATTATTGGAGCAGTTTAATAGTTAATTAGGGATTAATTAGTGTAAATATAATTAACAAAAGGAAAAATCAAATGGATAAAGAAAAGGAAAAGAATATAATTTCTTTTTAGAATATTTCCACTTGGTGCTGATGTGGCGCTGACGTGGCACTGATGTGGCGGAGAGTGTCCTCTTGTGCAACTGGTTATGTATGCATCAGGATGGTATTAAATTACTTTTTAGATGTTCAGATGTGTAATAGGTCGCCTGTATAGTTTGAGTGTGAACTCAGACTTTTTGAGTATAGCTTAAGTGATGAATTCATGTATTTTGCCATGACTGCAACCTACAACTTGTTTTATCATGAGTTCTCGTGCTTATATTTCCCTAATATGGAGAAAATCATGCAAAGGAGTGACTTGGATCAGTAACAAAATATTATATTAATTTAAAATCTATTTTGTATAAAGTGAGAAAAAAAAAACATTACAATCAATTAGAAGAATTTTAGTAGTTCAATTTTGACTAACGAACTTTCTGAAACTTTACTTTGATGGTGAGGGATCAATCTTCTTGCATTTCCCTTCATGTCCCATATTTATAATTGAGAAAATGGATTTTTTTTTTTTTTTTTTAAATTAGTAAATTACTCACCAATAAGGTGTTGCTTTTTCCCCCAAAACTGATAAGAGGTCTTACGGTGCGTTTTCTGGCCCTTACGATCTTTTGGATTGAAATGAAGGGGAAAAAAACGTATGTAGAAAAAACTGAAATGAGAGGGGAGAGAAAAATTGTGTGTCGAGCTTCGTTCTTCTGATTCACTAAAAGAGGAAAGGAATAATAAAATGAGATTAACCTCTAATGTTTGTTTGGTTTTTCTCTTCTACCTTCACCAGAATCACTAGAGCAATATATGTAATCAAGATCTTTTACTGCTGTGGTAATTTTGCAGTACAGCTGGACACAAACTCATCATGTTATGATTAGTAATTTAGTATAGTATTGCCTAGTGAAAAGTAATTAAAGAGGGTACACGATATTAGTGGGAAAATCAAAAGAAAAAGAATAACTTGTACAACAAATACTGAAGAACACTGCTGTCACTGATGATTACAACCAAGAGCTCAATTGGAATGAATTTTGAGCATTTCAAGGCTTGAAAAGAATACAGGTATAGACCACCAGAAGTGGATTCAATTTAAATGAGATCGTTGCCTATAAAGATCTAGCTTATACCATTACTCACAGAAAATTAACTATAAAATTATGGACTTCCTTATCTTGTGGAGTGGCAGCTCGTCATTAAAGACCCTTAAACATAGTCCTCTGTTTGTTAAACACATGCTGTTGTTTGTGTTCAATTCTATTATGATCGAACACTAGAAGCTTCGGCTCTTTGGCTTGACACACAGTTTACATCTGAACTATTATCTACTTCTAACGTTGCCATCTCCAAATTGGGCACTACTGGAGGTCTTGTTCTTCGTGTTACGGTCATGTTTAATCCTTCTGTAGTGTGAATTGTAGCCCCAGTTGTCATTTTAACCTGCAGCGAAGTTGATTACACACAGGTTCGAGTAGGCAACAAAAGAAGTAACATCCTCATTCCCCAAGTTCATGAGGTCTAACAAGTACAGAAATAACCATTATGTCAGTAATAAATCTATCATTTACCAAAAGGAAATGCCAAAAATTAAGAGAGGACAGCATAACTCACAGGAGGAGCTCCAATAGCAATTTGAAAATTAAATCGTCGAACAAGCATTGCAACTGCCACTACATTCTGAAGATATAATGAAAATTATGAAGGAGCGCTTGAAGACAGTATAAGAATATTAGGAGAAGCTAAATGCAGTAATGACAAGCAACATCCCCTAGATATCTTTCAAAACCTTTGTCTACTACTGAGTCTACTATTTGAAGGATTACCTCAAATGTGGCAAACATATCTCCAACACATTTTCTTGGTCCACCGCCGAAGGGAAGGTAACTGAAAGAATGGAATGGAAAAAGCTTATTTTAGCTTATGTCCATTTCAAGTTTTGAAATGGAGAAACACCAGGATACTTTCCCATGTTCAAGCATACTGATTTTAGCTCTGCATGGAAATAAACAAAGAAAGTGGCGTGGAAGTCGGTCCACATGTCTCCAGGCGGAGATCAATTAGATGAATTCAATGCAATCCATCCAGAATGAGTAACATGTGAGTAAATTTGCTCAAATGTCGGTTATGCAAAAACTGAATTAGAACCTACCTTTCACTTCTAAAGGCATTAAGACTATCCAATCCATCTGTTTGTTACTTCGTTTAGTAATGGATATCGAAGCTAACCCATACCTAAAGCAAACCTTTCTTGCCTTCTCACTGTTACATTTTTATCTTGGGCCCACATCCATAAACCCCTTTCTTTAAAGAGAAAATACAGCAATTTGTAAGAGAAGAAATAACATGGCTATGTGAATTACCCACTACTATTTGTACAATGTATTGCCTACTACCAACTACATTGCCGAAGATACTTTTTCTGATGTAACAAATAATCTCTGGTTAGATGCAAATACCTCACTTGAATAGAGTAACTGCTACCCCTGAAAGATTAAATAAACTGATAGCACGAGAACCAAGAAAATAGCAATTGATTTTTGTCAAGATTATATTGCCTGGAGCCTGGAAAAGTATATACATCTGGCAATCCATTTGTTCTGTTAATACTTCCATTATGTTAATATGTCAAACCTACTTACCTGCTTCATCTGCGATGTCCTCACACATGTTTCCCCTAATAATTCAAACTAACACTACTCGCTGTTTATACATCTTATCGGTACTTTTATTTTTGACTGTTAATTTAAGCACGTGGTCAAGTGACTGCGATATAATATAACTGAACTTTCCTTTATTACCATCTGGAAAATGGTAGAAGAATATAGATCTCTGTGAAAAAAGAGGCTTAAATAGGACTAATCGTAATCACATCCTAGCATATTTCAGAGCTTTAGCTTAGAAATAATAGCAAGGACTACACCTGATCTTTTGTGATGTTGATATATGTATGCACAAGGCAAAAAAGAAATATCTTGTGGAATACTGGTCCTTCTTGAATCTGGTGGGTGGTTCGGAGAGGAAGGAACTCAAGGTGTTTTGAAGAGAAGCACAAATCATTACAGAGGACTAAGTTAGATTGTCTTTTGTTGTTTCATTCTTGGTGTAACCTGGAATATGCTAATGAGACAGAAGCCTTATCAGAGTTCATAGAGTCCCTCTAAGTATAGCAGAGGGTCATACTTCTGGTTTTTTGCTTACATGTACAAAATTTACAGCACTCCCCTTGTGCTGTTTTGTGAATACAATCATTACCTTTTCAAAATAGTAATAGTAATGACTCTGGAACTAGGACAAAGCATAGTCTAGACTCTAGAGGTCTATAGGCGCAGACACAAATTTGAAACATCGATAACGACATATTATACAAATCACATTTTCAGTTTTCAACTTTAGATTTACTGATATTATAACAAATTACCTTTATCAACTGTTATCTGACACGAAGTCGGAAGAGGTTTCGTGTATTAAGAATGCTATGTGGCATGATTGAAATATCAGTCAGTGAACTACAACATTTGCAAAGTCAAGATTCTTCAAATAACTCAAAAAAGGACTGTGCAGATCCTCGTCGTGTGCAAATCTTCCAATGCACTGATCTTTTCTCCTAAAAGTAACCACCTTATGGGAGTTATAATAAACTACAGCAGAAGAAAATGCAGTATAGAGAAGGACAATTTCGAGTAGGGAAAGAATGGACATGTATGTCAATAAAGCATCATTTGCTTCATGAATTGCTGACTAAAACAAAGATTGACCAATTAAGTTCTAGAAATATTTGTTACACAGCAACAGAAACCCAATCAACAACCATTTACATGATAAAAAAGTTAAATTATGTATTAGGTATAGTTATATTCCAACCATTTGGGATCTTCTAAGCATCACGTAACTGTATTTTCAATCTATTTCACGGAAGGAGTTCAAAGTGTTAAAATTTCTATCTCATACTACTCCAAATGGTGAAAGAGACCACATATCACATGGCTCAAATCCATAAGATCAAAATATTGATGACAAACATAAAGTTTTTGAGCTCAGTAACTCTAATTTGAAATGTCAACTACCTAAAAATATGATTGCCTTCTATCATGTCCTTTTCAATGGTAAGTCATTAGAAAAAAAACAGAAAAAACAATTCTCTGAAACTCGGATTAAATTAACATGCACTTCAAGAATGGCTAGTACTTTTTTACCAAAAATACAGACAAAATTGAGCTACCCCTTTTGTACACAATATACTAATGAACTGAAAACTGCAATACCTGTAATTTGGGTTTATCTCATTTGGGTTAGGTCCATCTAAAGGCCACCTCTCAGGATTGAATCTATCAGCTTCTTCCCAACGATTGGGGCATCGATGCAAGTTCCAAACAGAAATGAAAATGTCTTCACCCCTATGGAAGTGCTACATAATTTCAGAATATGAGGATTAAAAGACAATCTCCGAGAACCTAAACCAAATAATGGCCATTTGCTAAATAAGGTGCAGATTTAAGTTCCTCTTTCAAGGTTTATGAAGATAAGACCTCAGTATCCTTAGGCATGGTTGTCCCATGTCAAACCCCAAGTGTTGGAAAATTATAGACGTTAATAGAAGTCTATGACCAATTCTCACTATATGTTACAATTTACTTTTTGATCTCTTCAAATGAATGATGCAGTATTCAATCACTTATCTCTGCATTTCCAATTCACCTTTTTCAAGAAATCTGTAAATAACAACAACAACAACTTTTATAAGGCCAATTTCAGTGAATGGACAGATTGATCCTGAACCACTCTTGTTCAAGGCAGAACCAAAACGTGTATATGATGCATGGTGAGGACCTCCATGTTATCTGTTCAGCTACTATCTATTATGAGAAGGGAGGACATAAGGGTGCATAATCGGATAAGGAAAAGAAGTCTGCTGATATTATTGCCAAACTGAAAAGTCATGGCAAAATACTATATAAAGCATGACAAAGCAGTCTGAAAAGGAACAATAACTACCACAAAATAATCACCTTTTTCAAGAAAATCTGTAAATAATAGCACATAATCTCGCCAACTTCTATAAGGCCAATTAGAGTGAATGGCCAAATTGATTCTGAACCACTCTAGTCTGAGACTATACCATTTTCCCACTGTCTGTAGAAATGTTCAAGGCAGAACAAAAAGTATATACGATGCATGGTGAAAACCTCTATGTTCTGTATTCAGCTACTATTATGAGATGGGAGGACATACATCTTCACTCACCGGTGCAAAACCCTAGATCAGATAGCATGGAAGAGAAATTAGTAGTTAAATCATTCTTTCCAAACTACCAAAAACCTATTTGTTCCCTTACCAGTATTATTAGCATTATTCTAGCATTATCTAATTTTCATTTTTATTACTACTATCCGAAATATTTATGGAGCAAATGTTTCTGCCAACCAGGAACACCAGTCTATTTCATTCTCAGAGCAAGATAGAAATTATCTGCAGTATCTACTTGTTTAAGCATCTCTGCAACCTGAGCATACAAGACTGACCAATTTTGGCAGTAAGCTCAATGAGGTATTATTCAAAAGTAAATGCTGGCAAAGGCAGTCAGTTGATTTTCATTATCTAATAACCTACACCTAACATGCTAAAAACAAGCTCAGATATTTCTTTTCATCCCTTTGTTTCTGATGTTTTCTGTTTGAGGGAAGGAGATGCATTTTCAGTCTCTCCAAAGATTGTATACACCCGTGGGACAAATATTAAATTGAGCAGGCTTGTGCGAAATGCTTCTCAGAACAAATTTCAGCATAACCTTTTAATTGGGTAACCTCCAACTACGTCCTCTTCAATAGAACGACGAATCAAGACTGGTGGCTGTGGGTATAGTCTTAAAGACTGCAAAACAAGAAGAAGCATTACAGAAAGTAAACACTTGCAAGCACAATAAAAGGATTTATGCTTGAAGGTAACATTCTTCTCACTTCATTAATCACACCAGTTGTGTATCTGAGTTTCTTTAGATCTTCAATGGTTGGAAACCTATCCCCTAGAACTGAATCGACCTGTAATTAATAAAAAATACACTACATATCAGATCCAAGTGGCTGCTCTCCATAAAGTTGATTTAAATATTGTAAGTGAAAAAATTTATATTTTCGGCCACCTCATCTTGAAGCTTGGCCATGACACTAGGTTCCTGCAGTTATTCAGGGTTGAAAGAAAGGTCAAAGATAATATAACGAAGAACTTCACCTACCTATTGGAATAGCTTTATCTCCTTTGTCATATCTCGAATAAATCATAACTTCCAAAAGGTCAAAACACGAGAAAAACATTAGTTCTAGCCAGTATAGGCTTGAAGTGAAACGCAACAGGCGGACTATCTTAATTGACACTTAAAATTCTATCCAAAGTAAATAATATTTTTTGAAGGAAAATGCTGCACATAGAACTTAAAGAACATCTGCATAGAGTTATCTAAGCTTTGAATTCTCTTCCTTCTTGTAATTGATTGTTATTCTATTTTATGGAAGCTGTATGCACATAAGAGCACATACTTATGATTAGTTTGTATATGCATATGCTACTGTTACTCACAAAAACTCCAACATGAAGAATCCCCCGCCTCCCCCCCCCCAAAAATAAAAAAAGGAAGGAACTTTTCACCCATAAAAAGGCAGCTGTTGAAAAGAGAGAGGTAGACCAACCTTGGACAAAAGATAAAAGGTCCATGTGAGCACTGCCGCAGATGTTTCATGTCCAGCTATAAGCATTGTCATGAGGTCATCACGGAGTTGTTTGCTTGAGACCTATAACTTAATGCATGAGAAGCATCCAAACCCAGTTGTTTGTCAGTATAACTGCATCTAAGACTCCAATGTATCATACCTCATCTCCAGATGCTAACAAGAAATGGAGGATGCTAGGATCTTTTTCATTCATGTATTCCTTGTGAAACTGCAACTCTTCTTCATCTAACATCCTCTGAAATACATTTCGAGGTACGCATGACTCAGAAATTTTTTTTCGCAAAAGATCAAGCAAAATAAATTCTGATATGTATCAGAAAGGCACTGAGAATATAGTAAAAAGAGTTAAATTAGTTGCATGTGAGTACTCACTCAAAGCAACATATCTTTCAAATCCATATTTGCAATAATGTCTGCAGCTCATTCACTAAAGGGCTTGATTTTTGCATTTAGTTCTATTTGCAGTAACCGGTCTTCTCTTTGCCTATATTCCTTGACTCTATTACTGTTTCTTATTAACATAAAAGAGGAAAAATTACATCTTTTGTCACAAGGTTCACACATCTTACTCAAAAATTAGGACAAGCTATTCCACAACAAAATGGAGAACGGGATCAAGACAAAGCCTTTGAATCGTACTGCACGTTAGTTAAGAAGATATAACAAAGTAGCCATGGGTCTTTGCAGTATTAGAGAGGAGGACCACTCTGTCCCAGTTTTAGTCCACAGAGATGTAAAGGTCTATAATAAAAAACTCATACATCCACTTCAATAAAGCCACTATGCTAGTTCCGTGAAGCTCATCTTCAGAGAATCTTTCCCATATCCGATTACTTCTTATCTATTGATTCTTAGTTTATAACTGCTGAGGTTTTATCCTGAATCATACTAGTCCCTAACATATTCAAGCACATCATTGTCCATATTATTTATAAGGTAAGATGTTTTGAAATTTATAACATACAAGCTACAAGTTATGAAGAAACGGTGAGAACAAGAGAAACTCCTACATTGCAGTAGAGTAGAATTGTTAGGATTTCAGGATCCCTCTTGCGATCCTATATGATACTTACTGATTGTACTTTCCAATCTGACCACTTTTTGACATCAGGGATCTGCGTACATTTTTAAAAAAAATAAAAAAATAGTGTGCGAAAACAAGAAATGAGATTGGGAGAATCTGATGGGAAAATCTCTTACACAGTAGTTTTCTAATGGTTTCAAGACTTCCTCTATTGTGGGACGATATATCTAATATTCTACCAGAATGTTTCAAGCTCAAATGTGGAAAAGTCACCTTCAGTGCGCAAATTAATAATGTAGAATAGGACCTAAACAGGTGATGTTCATCAATATGCGGCACTCATGTCAGAATAGTGCCTGAACAGCAGCCAGAACAGAGGCTAGAATTGTATTTTCCATTTTAAAGCTTATAAGTAGAATTATATTATAAGAAAATTGTGGCTAGAATTGTATTCATACAATGGCTAGAAGCCTAGAATAGTGGCCACTCAAAAAGTGGTTGAAACAGCTGTTAGAAGAATGTTTGGATAATGGATAGTCATCGAATAAGTGATGGAACAGTGTTGGAAGAGCCACCAAAAACAGGTGTAATGCTGTCAGATGATCACTTGAATAAGGCAATGTCAGAGAGAAAACGCACTGCTGTTGCTGTAGTGCTGAAAGGAGATGCAATGCAACGGAATGGCCATTGGAAAAAGTCATGGTATCACTAGAGCAAACACTGGAGAGAGATTGAAATACTGAAACTACGAAGAAGAATGAAAATTTTGGCCGATTACAAAAATCGTCCATACTCTGATACCATATGAGAAATAAGAGAAGAGATTGGGAGAACGCTTTGTACAAGTCCAATTTCTACGAGCAGTTATAGATAGGTTATACAATACACAAGATTTTAAAATTGTAACATTATACCAGTCAAACAGTTGGATCGTGGAATTGAATGAACCTACGCGCATTGCAATTCTAAGGACATAGGTCAGCAGGTTTTCTTCATAAACAGGTAAAGGTCTGGGATTGCTTTTTATGGAAATACCCCATTTCAGTGGGTCCTATAAGGCTTCATCAAAAGACTATATACCAAACTATACTAGTCACTTTTATCATGCAGACAATAATAAAATTAGAAAAAGTTCAAAATAATTGTTTTCTTGACAAGCAGTAGATCAGAATGATCTCTGAGGCAAATAAACTATTACCTTACATATAGCAATCAATTCATCCAATGTGTCATTAATCAACTTGAGAGCTGCATTGATGTTTTTTAGCTTTGGAGAGATATCTTTCCAGATAGGTAACTCCCAAACTGGAATCGGTGCAACGCTACGATCTTCTGCTTCTCTAAGCACTGTATATACAGCCTGAACAAGACAAAAAATCACAAGCACAGGTACAATTGTTGCTGTTAACAATAATTAAAACTAGCAATATCTGCAACAAAATAGATAAACAAGTAAAATTGATCCAAGCAAAACTAGTACCTCCACGATACCAGTGTCTACAGTTAACGAGTCAAAATCATAATTAAAGACAGCTTTGCCGATGATGTCTAATGTTAGACGGGAGAATAGTGATTCCATCTCTACATCTTCTCCATCAGATGCAGCAACATCAAGCTTTTTGCACAACCTGTCTGTTGCTTTTCCAAATAAGCCAATCATAGCTGCTACATACTACAATCAGCAACGGAAAATGATGACAAGAGTAAGGATTTAGAAGGATTTTGCCTTCTCACTTAACGCTAAACAAACAGATAAATAAATAAAATAAAAGACTAAATGAGCTCATATGAATTCAGTAAGAGGCCAACTAATAACAATAAGACAGAAGAATAAGCCCCAAGAAGTAGAACAGTTGTGTTGATACCTTTTGATGCAATGCTGGTACAATGGCACGCCGCCTGACACGCCAAATTTCTCCATCTGCAGGTATAAGTCCCTTCCCCATCACAAAGTCCAATATTTCAGCTAGGATACCCTGGAGATGGAGGAGTCAGAAGAAATCATTTTCTGAATTTTGAGTTGATTATTCGTTCCTTCACCGACTATTTTTCAACAAACTAATAGAGTACAGACAGAAAATTTACCTTAGAATAAGCCTTTGAATTATCTTTCAGTATGTGTTTGGCTATCGATGGATCAGAAACAATTAAGAAAGACTGCAAACAATCTAAAATCATCAAACAATCCTACAGAGAAACCAATTGATTTTAAAATGCACAATTGGAAAAAATAGATTTTGATGCAAATGAACAAACCTTAGGACCAAAAGTCAACCGGAAAATTCCACCATAAGTAAGGAACAGCTCATAAAGCGGGATGAAGAATGGCTCATCCCGAATAGCACTGATAGATCCTTTTGCCTCTGGAATGCGAGGATAATCACCCAGCTGCCAAGAGAAGAACTCAAGAAACTCCTTTGGGACACCCAATTTAGACAGACTATTTTTGAGCAATGACGGGAATCTACTCCAGAGAAGGGAAAAAACGTAAAGTTAGCAACAGAAGAAGCCAGAATAATTTCAAGTGCCTATTATTCATCTAAAGATAGAAATATGCTGCATTAAAAAAACCTATCGAATTAAGTGGATAGCTAAAGTTCACGAGTAATTCCAGCCTCAATAAGGAACAAACTGCTAACTAGATATATTAGCATGGCGCTTCAGTTTCCTAAACATCTGAATAAGGAAATATCTCTCTAAGAGGGAAAACCTCAAAGAATTAGTCAACTAGATATTGCATGAATTGACATCATTAACTGCTCCATAATTCACGATTATGATTGAACATGTGAAATAAAAGACACACACAAAAGACTTGAGAGAATGCATGGAGACTAATGCCACAAGCCTGATTCCTTTTATAGGCACACTAAACAAAATATATAACTGTATATTTCTGGCGTGGGAAACTTTCAGAGTATAGACATGTAGAGGTAGCTATCTACACTTAACTCTCTAACACTCCTCCTCACTCCAGTGCATATTAGTAGTGTATACCGACCTTCACATACGTGATTAATTCAGGGATCAGTGAAGTGCTTGATAAATATATCTACAAGATAATCATTCAACTTCACAAATTTCATGTCTCCTCAGATTCCGTTTCTCCAACAAAGTGACAATAGATTTTTGCGTAATTAGTTCTCCCGTGAAAGACCGGATTTGATGCAATATGACAAGCAACTTGATTATCACTCAAAAGTTCCATCTGACTAACCTCTCTAAACTTCAATTCTTTGAGCAATTTATTTGATCCATATAAGTTTAGAAGTTGCCACAACTATCATCCAGTATTCTACGCTTTCACTGGATATAGCAACTAAATTTTGTTTCTTAGACCAAAGTACCTCGAACCAAAACGTAGTATTCGAAAGAAGAGCGTGTATTAAACGGTGACCATGCCCGATCTTCATTTGTATATCTAAAAAATCTGCTCATATCCTCGATTCTCATAGAGTAATCCTTGTCCAGGAATAGATTTTATATATTGAATGACGCGAAACACTGATTCCTAATGAGTATAACATGGGGAGTCCATAAACCGTCTTAAAACATTTACCTGAAAAGCAATATCAGGTTGAGTCATCGCGAGATAATTTAACTTGCTAACCAATTCTCCGTCTTTCAGGATCACTAAGAGCTTCCCTGTCTTGTTGGAAGTTTAATAAATGAATTTTTTCCCTTAAAGTATTTTTTCTCTCTTAAACTTAAGGGAAAAAAGCCATATCTGGTGATAAATATAATCATCTAGGAGTAAAAGGTTTATACTGTCATACATTTGTCTGTATATTTCAAATGTTCCTAACATAGATATCAATACACCAAGTACAATATTAAAAGAATTATAAACTTAAAATAATTATTAAGCCCAATAAATTTGACTATAGCTCTTTCTTCTCTTTCATTCTTGGCGGAATTAAAGCTCACTGTCTAGTATTCCAATTCATGCTCTTAACTCAGCTAGTTGCTTTTTAAGAAGCATGAAATTCATAAATAGGCAGTCAAACTAATATAGGAGATCTGTCAAAAGTATTAGGATAGAATACTACAAATAAAGACATCTCAAATCTACTCCATGCTTTAAATTCTATATGTACTCCCTTACTCAAGGATCTTATCATTATAGGATTTGTTTGTTCATCAAACTACATATAAATCTCCAATGTGTGTTACTCTTTGTTGTTTCATTTGCTTTGTATCTTGATATTTTGATGTCATATTTTCATTCTGAAAACCTCTCAAAACTATCGTAAACAGCCTCCCTACCCCCACAAAGGTCGGGGTAAGGTTAAGGTATGGATATATCCAACCCTCTCCAGACCCCACGTGTGGGACTACACTGGGTATGTTGCTATTGCAGCATCTAACTACATATAAACAGGGGCGGATCCACCCTTTAGGATGGGGGTGGCATGGCACCCCCTAAATTGATAATTTTTTTATATACCTATGTTGTAATTTGCTTAAACTAGATTAAATATTTAATCCTGCCACTCCCCAGTCGCAAATTAGACAAAGGTGTCATGACTGGTGGACACAAGTTTGAATTAATCTTGAATATTTTTCTACTCCCGTTTTTCTTTCTGCTTTTTAGTTCCTTTGTACCAGTCATTTCCCTTTTCGGCTCTCTCAATTTTCTATTTATCTTTTTATTATTTATATTTTCTTTCCTCTATTCTATTATTTTATCTGTGATCTCTAGCGAGAACACACAAAATAGAAACTTCAAAATCCCTTAAATTAGTCATTTCTCTTAATCTCAAATCAAAAAACTTGAGTCTCCATAAAATTTTTGGATTGAGATAAAAATTCAACTTTTTTTATAATTTCTTTGTTGGTTACTCCCTCCGTCCATGTTTACCTGTCTATATTTGATTTGGGACACTCTTAATAAGCAATAAATAAAATGAGAAATGAATTGGAGTACTTGATAATAAGGGTAAATAGGTATAAAATGGAAAATTATGGCTTGGGTTTTCAAACAATACAACTTACAAGTAAAAGTGAACATTTATTTTAGTATAGTGGATAAATAAAAATGGACGAAGGGAGTGTATTATAAAAATTCATGCTTTTCTATAATTGTTAAATACAATTTAAATCAATTTACTACTTAAATTGTGATGGAAATTTCGTAAGCATTGCTCACCTATTAAAGAGTTTTTCTATAATTTTTCTTATTTTGATTAGTGTATTTCTCTTATTGAAGATGTTATTTTGCTTGTGCAAGTTCATTTTTTAATTTACATAAAAGATGTAAGTTCCTCGGTGAAAATATTAATTTTACTTTTGTTGTTAAAGGGTGTGATTCCTTGTTTAAGATGCTAATTATGTTCGCTTCTTGATTTTAGAGATGTAATTTTCATATTTGCAAATAAAAAAGGGCCTATTAAGTTGACCCGAAAACTCAAAGAGATGGATCCGATCCAAATATACGTTCCTAACAAGATGTAACAAGATGTACATTGAAGAAAGTTGTGACATTCGCCACCTTCAAATCCTAGATCCGCCTCTGCATATAAATGATTAAAATGTCTAAAAGAATAGCCAAACCAATACGAGCCATACAAAGATTATCCACTCCATTCAAACAAGACAAAAGAAAGTGTCATAAGTGTAATACCCAGGTTGTTCAACAGTGAAGGCACCGGAAGCAATACGAGCAGATAATTCAGCTCTCCTTTTCTCTTCTACAAGCTTCTCCACTTTCTTCACTCCCTTGTCTGCCGACTCAGCTTCTCTTCCATTTGTACAACACCTTATTCTATAATTTCCTGCACCAAATAATGCATCTCAATTAATGATTTATTTTACAAAAAGAAAAGGATAATTAATAATGATAGTAGTACCATTGAATTTAGGAGATGAAGTGGGTCTGAATTTGGAGGAAAGGTGTGTTGGGAATTGAAGAAGAGGAACAGAAGCAGCCATGGACAAGGAAGGTGATAATGGAGAGGGTAGTGGGGAAGCAAAATGAGTGAAGTTCTGTTAAAAATGTGGCGCCCTCAACAACCGCTTAAAACAGCAAAATCACATAAAGGCAAAAACATTTGGGGGTCGTTTGGTGCATGGTATAAGCTGGGATATCCAGGATTAATTTTTTGTATCATATTTGGTAGAAGGTATAAAATTATCCTTAAATAAATTTATACCTTATATCAAACAAGATATAAAATGCATCTATCCCAAGAGATGGGATATCCTTCTTATCCCACTTATACTGAGATTATTTTATACCAATAAAAGATGGTATAAAATAATCCCAATAAATGAGATAAATTAGTTCCGGGATTATAATCCCGAAATAATTTAGACTACTTACCAAACTACCCCTTAGAGTTAATCGTCAAAAACTATAACCAAATTTATGGACTGTCTTGGTGTAAAGATACTCACAGCCGTGGCGTAAGTATCTTTGTTTTGGTTAGGCCAAGTGGCCAACAGCCAACTAAGTAAGGATTGGAAATTTGGACTAACCAACGTTTGGTATAAGGTTAATTTTGCCTAGGGGTTTTGACGTTAAAGGCCGTTTAGAAATTTTTTAAGAAAAAAGAGACGCAAAAGTGCATTTAGTTAGGTTCGATCCCACAATCTTAAGGGATAAAACACAAGACTTAACCAGTGCTCCATTCCATGTGTTCCTTCGGCTAATATTAGATATATTTTAAGAATTATATACATAATATACCGATTTTAATCAAGTGACTATGTGTTCACGTGATCCATTTTTTCTATGTAAATTCACCCTTGGTTTTGTCATTATTTGCTCGGAATCCATGGGAAGTTAGTGATAATGAGGGTATCATAGAAGAAAAAGATACGTTTAGAGCTAATCTGCTTAGTCATGTTATTATACTGTACATCTGGTATTTCGTAAGAATCTTTTTGGAACTCGTTTGTATTTGTTAATTAAAATAGCAGATATCTAAAAAAGCACTTTCAAGTGCTCCAGTAATGTGTGTTTGATAAAAAGTGGATCTTAATTAGGTCTTCAACCTCAAAAACTAACTTATGAGGAAGCACAATTACATGAAGTTTCACTTGTTAAATTTAAACTACTAATTTAATTAGCTATTTTTCAAAGACAAGGTTGGAAAATGGCTCTTTGTGAATTTTTCTTGAGAACTGTACAAGATCATATAAGGAGATCACACCCATTATCGAGTCCGGAATCAAAATGACCCCAAAAAAGATCATTTGAACCAAAATATCCCAAAAAAAAAAAAAAAGGGTTACCATAGTACCTTTAACGCAGTAATTTACTGCATTAAAGGACTTAAACGTAACGTCGGGGTTAAGTCCTTTAACGCAATAATTTATGCGCGTTAAAGGGGTCCCCCCTTTTTTCTTTTCTTTTGGTTAACTCCTCTTTCTTTACACTTTTTAATAGGGGTGGGTGTTCGGTTCTTCGGTTCGGTTTTATCAAACTTCGGTTAGGTTATTTCAGTTTCGGTTTTTTGAAGGTGGACACCGAACACCAAACCAAACTAGTTCGGTTCGGTTCTTTCGGTTTCGATTTTTTAAAGTTTGGTTCGATTCGGTTTCGGTTTTTCCAATTCGATTTTTTTGATATGATATTAGAAGCGATTCCATTTCCATTAATTCATATTCTCAAAAGTAATAAAACATAAAACTGATAAATTGAAATCAAAATCAAACAAACAGGATACACAAGAACAGAAAACCATAAACATGATATAGGATTACTAGGTGTTATATACATAGAGTAAGAATAACTAAGAAAACACATAAATGACATACATTAATTCTAAAGACACATCCTAGTCACCTTCCTTTGTTAAGGGTATTTGATTTTCTCAACTGAAGTGGAAAATTAGGGATACAAAAGCAAAAGAGGGCTTGTTACAATTGGGTTTTTTTGGGGCTTAAAATTAATGGACCTGGACTATTTTAATTTTTTTGGGTAATGTATTAAATTTCGGTGTGCGTTCGGTTCTTCGGTTCGGTTTTATCAAACTTCGGTTAGGCTAATTCGGTTTCGGTGTTTTGAAGGCGGACACCGAATACCGAACCAAACTAGTTCCGTTCGGTTCTTTCGGTTTCGGTTTTTTGAAGTTCAGTTCGGTTCGGTCCGGTTTTTCGATTTTCGGTATTTATGCCCAGCCCTACTTTTTAACGCACTTCAACCATAGACTAATCATACTTCGGGACTCCGAAACTTCAATATTTTATATAGAACCCTACTTATTTTTGTGCGATTAATAAGATAGGCTCAATACATCAAGGATAACCAAAACTTCGGATTGTCGTTTTAGTAGTTGAAAAGTGCTCGAACTCCATTTTTGTTTGAAGACTTGGTGTCATTAGCTTTAAGTTCTTTATATTTTAGGGTTTAGATTTAAGCGTGCTATTTTTTAGTCAAAATTGCAGCATTCATACCAATCTCAAAATAATTAAATTGCATCATTCATAACAATATGAAAATACTTAAACTTGTTCATTAATAACAAATCGAAAGTAGTAAAAATACAATCATCAAAGAAAGAAAAAACTTAAAATACATTCATCAATCCATGCCCTTGAGTTGATGCAAAACTAAACATACTAATATTCTTCAAATTAATAACATCATCATAAATTAAACATAGAACTAAAATCACAATATTCTTAATCATCATCAGAATAGAAGTCCTCAATATCGTCCTTAGAACAATATTTTGGGTTCCTTAAGACATATCTTTTTTCTGTAGATGTTAATTCTCTACCTGTTGATGATGCTTATTCTTCGTCCAACTTTAGCATGTAAAATCTACAATGTCTTGCTAGCATTCTGTTGTTTTCTTTTCTAATCCTTTGTACAGCAAGCTCGCAAGTTTCTGGACCTACTCGAGGCATGGTTATTGAGTACCTTGTTGGGATTTGAGCGTTGAGATTTTTCAAGTCACGAACAACATGTTGTGATTCGGCGTACCGATATGCCCATCCGCGACGTAAACCACAATAATATTCACCGTGGATCTGAATATTTCAGCTCGCGAAAATCGTCATTACACTCTATTAAAAGGTGGGGCTTGAAATCGTCTAGCAAAAATTCACTGTTATCAGTTGAGGAATCACCGAAATAGTTGCTTTGATTTGAGTTGTCATCACTACTGCTATTCAAATCCCATGGAAAAAATACCGACGAATCTATATTTCTACTATTCGACATTGAATTTTAAGTAGATACTAAGTAGCAAAAGGCTTTTTATATAGGTATCAAACTCAATAGGTTGTGGGATCATGACTATGACCCCACCAACTTTATTTAATACAGTACAACTATTAATAATATCATTGGAAATCATCATCATCGGACATCTCACAGTCCGAATCCCACTTGGATCTGAATCTGACGTAACTATGTTGACCATATGCTACCCTGAGGCAAAGTATTTTAATCCGATTGTTCTCTTCGCAAAAACGATTAAGAGCAAAATTAGTACCACGAGGCATTGACATAGCACGTCTTTTTGGGCGTTTAAGCCCTAGTGACCTCAAGTTTTGTTCCAGTGTTGAGCCTCTCTAACCTGCCAATTCCACTCGTCTGTCATCATATTGTTATAACATTGATTGTATTTCTCGTTCGGGTTATTTGAATATTCAAAATCTTCACCCAATTCCCATGTCCTACCCATTCCATTGAATATGTTTCCTGGAGAGAACGTTGTAATACGACTAATATCTCCAAATTGGTTAAAAAATGACATATTAACTCAATTTTGTGTGGTTGGTAGTTATTCGTCAATTACGTTTATATAACACTCGCTAGCATCAAACGCAAATTTTAGATTCGAATTATGACATTTTTTCTGTATGAAACTACGATTAACAATATGGGGTTGCAGATATAACACAATAATTTACTGCGTTATGCTAGGATAACGCAGTAAATTACTGCGTTATACATTAATAACGCAGTAATTTACTATGTTATTGTGGCATAACGCAGCAAATTACTACTTTATGTCAGAAAAACGCATTAAAATGATGCGCTATACTGACATAACGCAGTAAATTCATGCGTTATGTAGCACTCCGTACTTAATTTGACTTGACGTAGCACTGCAAGACACACTAATTGCATGCATGCGTTGATTGAATATTCAAACCTTATTAATACGGATTTTGTATGAAAGGAAAACACAGTTTCTAGGTTTCATCCAATTTCTATATTTTACACAAATTCTAAGTTTCATCCAACTTTTACATTTTGTACTCCTAAATTAGTCAAAAAAATGGAAGACGTTCCAAAAATTAGGGTTTCTTTATTCTGGGACGGAGAAATTATATTCGAGGAAAATAATTTGCGTTATGACTCTCCCAAAATACCATGTTAAGTTTCCACTTAACTTAAAATTCTCAAAACTACTCCAAGCCTTGTATAATAGACTACAAGTTAGTAGGAGTGATTTTGATTTAAATATAATTGGAAGATATCCAATATCATTTACGCCGCAAGGTGTAACTAGTTATGGACAGTGGTACATTCAAGACGATGTTTCTTTGACGGATTATTTGAAGGCGCCTTACGATTATAGGGAATGCATAACTTTAAACGTCCTTGAAATGTACGCACAGAAGGTCCCCATTAATCGACTTGAATTCACGGCTACAACTCCTTGGGAAGCCCAAAATAGACCTCGTCGGGCAAGCCTATCTAGAATTCAGGCTGAAGTTACCGAAGCGAAACCTACCCATGAACACAATTACCCTGACATGAGCACTTATGAAGGCATTTTGAGGAGTCAAATGCCTCGGGAAAGTTTAAGTCAGCAATTTGATGGGTAGTGGAAAATGTTCATTATTATTATTATGTGTAGTAGCATATGTTTATTACTTGAATGCTACTAATGACGTTGATTATATTTTTTAGGGTTTACACACCTACTCAAAATGATGGTGCTTCCTCAAGTTTCGGTGCAGTTGATTACTATTGGTACGTCTATTTTTTTAACATCAATAGTATTATCTGATGTGTAGTAGTTAAAATACTCTAGTTTCTTATGTAGGGAGAATGTGGTCGTTGCACCAAATTATAGGCAAAGACATGCTATAGATGGTCCGGATTATCCGAATTATATAGTGACATCATCGAGTGATAGTGAGGAAATACCTAATGTGGAGGAAAGTGAAGATGAAGAAAATGAGGATGAGGTTGAGGTTGGTACTAATCCTCAATATCAAGTAGAACTGTTGCAAGACATGATGAATAGTCCGGCATACCAGGAAGAACTGAATTGACAGCACCCATTTGACCAGCAAGCGCCTATGCCGTAAAGTCAATTTCAACAGCAAGAGTCGACCCCGATTCAATGGCATTCCGATGAGATCCCCTATCTTGATCATCTTCAAGATCGCCCCGATGACTTTGTCTTTACTAGGGATGATGATCGTATTCGGCGAAGTTTGTGGAAAGAGCCAGTGAATCTTGTAAAACAGAAGGTTCATATTGCAAAAGGCATGATTTTCAACTCGAACAAATCATTGCAAATGGCTGTTAAGATTTATTGCATCCAGGGGATGAGGGAGTTCAAAGTTGACGATTCCACTCGAAAACTTTGGCGATTGGTCTGCAAGCGAAAAAATCAAGGATGCTAATGGATGCTCCATGGTAAGGAGACCGCTGAAAAGATGCGGACTATTTCAAAGTTCTACACAAGGTACACTTGTGATATGGGTGACGTCCCAGATGATCATTGCAATCTGGATCCCAATATGATTGTTGTTGTGTTAGTTGGCGACATTGTAAAAAGCCCAAGGTATCCCATTCGCCTAAGTTTATTTTAATTTTGATGTTAATACGATGTTCCTCGTTGCTATATGTTGATGTTTGAACTTATCCAGGTACCCTATTAAAGATTGTATTACAGTTGTTCTGAAATATCGCAAAACCGTTAGTAGGCGGAAGGCGTATCTTGGGCGTGCACATGAGATAGTCTACAGCAATTGGGAGGGCTCTTTCAGGACGTTACCGAGATACATGATGGCTCTACAACACTTTAATCCTGGTATCGTTGTTGAATGGAAGCTCAAATCAAAGCCTGGTGTGCCCGGTAATATTTTTGAGTTTGTGTTTTGGGCATTCAAATCATGCATTGATGGTTTTGCTCATTGTTGGCTAGTAATATCAATAGATGGAACACATGTGTATGGGGTATACGACATAAAGCTACTAATTGTAGTTAGAATTGTCAAGACCCAGCTACAGGCCATGACGGGTATCCGGGGCTAACCACCGAATACCGCTCATTCTTTATTTATCTGCTCTCATTCATACTATATGCTCATAATCATAGAAATATATCATCATTTGAAACATAATCACTTTTATAAACATAAGCCCTTCGGCTATCAAAATAATATATATACACGCACGTACATATACATACAAACTATGGGACCATGCTACCCACACTGCGTATCTACGAGCCTCTACTAGAGTACTAGACATATGGACGGGACAGGACCCCGTCATGCCCAAAATGAACATATACAGACATATGTACCAAAAGAATAGTCAAAGGCACCTCCGAAAAAAAAAGGGAGTGCTCTCGAGTCAACTGCTAGCTCCTATGAGTCTGGATCACCTCCCTGTCTACCTGTGGGCATGAACACAGCGTCCGAAGAAAAGGACGTCAGTACGAATATTGTACTGAGTATGTAAGGCATAAATAATAATAAGACATCAATGAAATAAGGAGGAATCAATGAGGAGCAATCTGTAACTGACTGAATCATAAAGGAAGTAGTACATGCTAGCTTATTTTCATACTCATCATCATATCATTTAGACATAAATGTATAATCTGCCCGACCATATAGGTACGGTGTGATAATCAATAACATTAGCAATAATATTAGCATTAGCCTGTGTCCAGGCCTCCCGCGTTCAGGGTACCATCTCATGCCGCCCACTAGTGGTGTCTGCCCATGCCATCTGGCCATGGTGTATAGCTGCCCGCCTTGGCGGTGACTGCCCGGCCAACTAGGCGCGGTGTAATATCATCATAACATGCTTATCATAACATGCTTATCATAATATGCTTATCATAACTCATCATAGTACATGCATAGAGGCTCATAGACAATCATGCGCTATCGGGGTGACGTAAGGTCGTGGACCCCCGACTTCATTATGAAACACTCGTAAGTAACCTGCCTCACCTTGAAGGAACAAGCATAAGGTGAGTGTGTATGACGATCAACATCAATGGACTATGGATAGCTTCATTAGCTTAATAGGAGCACCATATCATAGACTATAGCATCTCTAGACTTAGCTTGTCGTTAACGTTATCATAATCGTAGCATATCTCTTATCTCGTGTGTCTATTCATGAACAAGGGCTCATAGTCTTCTTGAAGATGGAACATTCACAAGGAAGAGGAAATCATGCCATAGGACTCATGCCTTAGAAAGAAGGGACTAGCCTCACATACCTTCGTCGTTTAGCTATTCTATCGCTTGCTCGTTCTCCTTTAATGCACTTGTTTACCTTCAAGAGAATTCGTATCGACATTAGCTAATCAATCACGAAAACATACTTACTAAAGCTAGATAAATTTGGGCAGCATTTCCTTTGTTTATACTACTTTTCGCCATATTCCATATCAACTCCCAACATTCGTAACAACCATCATAATATCACTAACAACAATCGTCATTCATTTACATGATTCGCATTTCACAATTCCACTTCAATTCTCCAAAATCATGATCAAAGTCTATTGTCGCATTCTTTCTCATACAATACTCATTTCATGTTCTAAATATCGTTTATAACCCATTTATAACGTCAACGCATCCATTTCCATGATTCAATCCAACTACTATTCAATAATGGCACTATTCACACACTTATGACCCATTTCCTATACTCTTCCACAATCCATGTGTTTCAACTCATAAATACTTCAAACAACATAGAAAGATCATGAAAATTACCTTGGATGATGGAGGAGTAAGCCTTGGTTGATGATACACTCTTTGCACAAAAACCCTATTTCCTCTCCCTTGGGTTTTCTTGATTTGTATGACTTTTAATGGGTTTCCTTCACTTAGTTCACTTGATTTCTTGTTGATGATCTTTGATTTCTCTTGTTTTCTTATGGATGAAATGTTTGGAACACTCTAGAGGTTTCTTGAAGTGTGGAGGTGGAAGATGAAATGAAATGAAATGAAAAAGGGTCCCTTATATAAAATTCACTTCAGTCCCGATTGGAATATACGGACCAACATACGGTCCGTATAATTTCTACTGACCGTATGTTGGACCGTATATTTGGTCCAGTAGAATATGTCATTCTGGGCTGGATCTACGGCTGGACATACGGTCCGTAGATTTTATACGGCCAGTATGTCTGGCCGTAGGTTGCCCAGTTTTTTCGAGAATCGTTTCGTCGACTCGTTTGATCTCCGATCCTTATGGAACCTTCTTAGCACTTGTTTATCACTTCAATACCAATCTAAGGGACGTTATAACTCTTCCTTAGGGCATCATTCATACACCATTAGTTCAACACTCGAAATTCCTATCCGTCACTCAACATATGACTTGCTTTCCTTAACAACTTTCCTTCACTAACTCGAATGCCTTTAGAAATCTTAATTAGGATCTTCAAATACTATTTCTTACTTGTCCAAACCTCGTATACATCATACCCCTCGCTCGTCTATTCACTGTACACCAACGGGAATTTTCTGAGGTGTAACATTCTTCCCCCCCTTTTGGAATATTCGTCCTCGAATTTTAAGTCGTCGAGGATTCTAGAAAAATTTCGCCAGAGTTTCCCCTATAATATGGCATTACCATCCTGTCACAACAACCCATAATATCATTGCCTCACTGGGCCACAACATAATAACGATACAAGTTGGCCACACACGACCCATATACATAAAAGGAAAGCATACATACCTTATCATCTCGAAGTTTCATCATAGACCTCTTCTGGGGGCTGAAATAAATGCGGATATGCGGACTTCATCTTCTCTTCCGCTTCCCAAGTCATCTCTTCCCGATTGTTGTTTCACCACAAGACTTTAACTGAAGCTATTTCCTTGTTCCGAAGCCTTCGTACTTGCCTGTTTAGTATGGCAATAGGAACTTCTTCATAGGCTAGTTTTTCTGAAATCTGAACATCATCTATTGGCACAATCTTTGTGGGATCTCCCACACATTTGCAGAGCATTGAAACATGGAATACTGGATGAACTAATTCAAGCTCTGAAGGCAATTCTAATTCATACGCCACTTGACCCACTTTGCGGATGATTTTGTAGGGTCCAATGTATCGAGGACTTAACTTTCCTTTCTTACCGAATCTCATCACCCCTTTCATCGGTGATACTTTTAAGAACACCCAATCATTAACTTGGAACTCTAAATTTCACCGGCGGTTGTTCGCGTAAGATTTTTGGTGGCTTTGGGCTGTCACTAATCGATCTCGGATCACCTTGACTTTTTCTACAGCTTGTTGAATCAACTCGGGGCCTATTAATCGCACTTCTCTGACATCAAACCATCCAATTGGAGATCTGCACTTTCTTCCATATAACGCTTCATACGGAGCCATCTGGATACTGGAATGATAGCTATTATTATAGGCAAATTCAATTAGGGGTAAGTGGTCATCCCAACTACCACCAAAATCTAGTACACATGCTCGTAGCATATCCTCCAAGGTCTGTATAGTACGCTCGGCTTGTCCGTCAGTTTGCGGATGAAATGCCGTGCTGAGCCTTACTTGAGTACCTAGACCTTCTTGAAAGGATTTCCAAAACTTAGCTGTAAACTGTGCTCCTCTATCTGTGATGATAGATATTGGAATACCGTGAAGTCTCACAATCTCCTTAAGATATAACCTTGCATAATCTTCAGCTGAGTAGGTGGTTCTGACTGGAAGAAAATGAGCTGCTTTTGTCAATCTATCCACAATCACCCATATAGAATCATACTTGCCTCGAGAGCGGGGCAATCCTACAATAAAGTCCATATTGATCACTTCCCATTTCCATGTAGGAATTTCTATTGCTTGCAATAATCCTCCTGGCTTTTGATGTTCTACCTTTACTTGTTGGCAATTTGGACATTGAGCTACAAATTCTGCTATGTCTCTTTTCATGCCATCCCACCAATACATCAATTTGAGATCATGGTATATTTTTGTCGTTCCTGGATGAATAGAATACCTGGAGTAATGAGAACCCCGTAACCTATTCGACCCGAGAACCCCATCTACCGAGATGGTGACTTTTCTTTTGGAAACTTCACACCTTTATAATACTTCAATTTGGGATCCTCGTATTGGCGCTCTTTTATTTCTGCATCCAAGGACGAAACTGTGGGATCGTTAACACTAACCTCTGCATCGCCTAAATCAATTATGCGTACTCCAAGATTTGCTAACTGATGGAGCTCATGGATTATTTCTTTCTTTTCCGAGGGGACTTCGCATAAGCTACCCATAGATCGGCGGCTAAGCGCATCCGCTACTACATTTGCCTTTCCGGGGTGGTATAAGATATTCACATCATAATCCTTCAGTAATTCTAGCCACCGCCTCTATCGCAGGTTCAACTCCTTTTGTTTGAAAATATATTGAAGACTCTTGTGATCTGTATAGATATCAACGTGCACACCATACAAGTAATGTCTCCACATTTTTAATGCATGAATAACTGCAGCCAATTCAAGATCATGAGTTGGGTAATTCTTTTCATTTTTTCGCAGCTGCCTCAAAGCATAAACGATGACTTTTCCATGTTGCATTAATACACATCCTAACCCAACACCGGAAGCATCACAATACACAACATAGCCATCCGGCCCTTCTGGAAGCGTTAAAACTGGGGCTGAGGTTAACCTGTCCTTTAGCTCTTGGAAGCTACGCTCACAAGCGTCATTCCACTGAAATTTTGCTGATTTCTGGGTCAACTTCGTCAATGGGGCTGAAATAGATGAAAATCCCTCTACGAATCTTCTATAATAACCTGCCAAACCCAGAAAACTACGAACTTTTGTAGGCGTCGTAGGCCTTGGCCAAGTCTTTACAGCTTCAATTTTCTGAGTGTCAACTCGAATGCCATCATCTGAAATAACATGGCCCAAGAATGTCACAAGATTTAGCCAAAACTCGCACTTTGAAAATTTTGCATACAACTCCCGAGTATGGAGAATTCCAAGAACAATACGTAGATGATCTGCATGTTCTGATTCTGTGCGAGAATACACTAAAATATCATCAATGAATACTATCACGAACAGATCTAAGAGAGGCCTGAATACATTATTCATTAAGTCCATGAACACTGCCGGAACATTAGTCAGCCCAAACGACATCACTCTGAATTCATAATGGCCATATCTTGTTCTGAAAGCTGTCTTGGGAATATCTTCTTCTCTGACTCTCACTTGATGATAACCCGACCTCAGATCTATTTTGGAAAACCACTTAGCACCTTGTAGTTAATCAAATAAATCATCAATTCTTGGAAGAGGATACACATTCGTAGGGAGCCATCTTTATTTTTCACAAATAAGACTGGCGCTCCCCACGGTGATGAACTGGGTCTAATGAACCCCTTTTCGAGCAAATCTTTCAACTGAGCCTTTAACTCTTTTAATTCTGCCGAAGCCATTCGATAAGGAGGAATAGAAATAGGTTTAGTATCCAGCAACACATCAATGGCGAAGTCAATCTCTCTTTCTGGAGGAAGGCCTGGAAGTTCATCTGGAAATACATCCGGAAACTCATTCACTACCGGAACAGATTGGAAAGTTGGTGACTTTGCTTCCGTATCACGAACTCGGACTAGATGATAAATATAGCCCTTAGCTATCATCTTTCTTGCCTTAAGGTAGGAAATAAACCTACCCCTTGGGGTTGCCGTATTACCTTTCCATTCAAGCATAGGCTCTCCCGAAAATTGGAATCGAACTAATTTCATTCGGCAATCAACATTAGCATAACATGAGGCCAACCAATCCATACCCATTATAACATCAAAGTCTAACATTTCTAGTTCAACTAAATCAGCTTTGGTTTGGCGATCACATATCACAATAATACAATTTTTATACACTTGTTTAGCTATCACGGGATCACCAACCGGAGTAGACACCTCAAAGGGTTTAATTGGCTCAGGTTTCACCCTAATACGATTAGCAACATATGGGGTAATATATGATAATGTGGAACCCGGATCTATCAACGCATACACATCATGAGAAAACACAGTCAATGTACCTGTAACCACATCTGGGGACGACTCAAGACCCTGTCGTCCGGCTAAAGCATATAAGCGGTCTTTGTGTGACACACAAGTAGATGCTCCCCCTCGGCCTCTACCTCGGCTTCGCCGAGTGCGGGAGTACGCACGGTGGACGCAACGACGAAGAACCAGCCGCTGATCCTATGGGCTGGACCCCAACTCTGCCGCTTATCGACGGGCAATCTCTCATCATATGCCCTACCTGACCACAAGTATAGCAAGCATCTGAATATGCAATAAAGCTAAAGAAGGATCTAATAAGGAGTGCTATTGTCCTTTTTTTTTTTTTTGGACTCCTTTACATTGTACTAACTACTATCTGTGATGAATTGATAAAATGATTATGGAAGTATTGGGATGGTAAAAAGAATACAAGAGAAAGAGGAAGAATTGTAGGGATTTTGCATAAATTTTGGAATAAAATGAGGATTTTACAGATCAATTTGCATCATCCACGTCCATTTGTAGCCAAAACTTGTGCCCTTTGTGCATTCCCTCAATTTGGAGAATTTATCAGATACTACTCCTGGGTATCAATGGTTTTTCAAAAATCGATTTAACCGACCGAGGGTCGTAGATGACCGGCCGAGGATCAGGTGGGGGAGTTTGACTTTGTCTAGTGCCTAAGAATTAGGGGAGAAGTTGATGGCTTTGGGGGCGTAGGAGAGCAGGGGAGATGCAAGCAGTATGGGGATAGGACGTCCAGTTGCATTAGAGAAGCAGCTAGAGAGGTTCTAGGAGTCTCAAGAGGTCGCCGTGGTGGGCACCGAGGGGATTGGTGGTGGAATGGGGAAGTCCAAGGTAAAGTGGAAGCAAAGAAGCAGGCATATGCAAAGCTGGTAGACAGCAAGGATGACGAAGAGAAGCGGACGAATAGGGAAAAGTATAAGATGGCGAGAAAGGAGGCGAAGTTCGCAGTGTCGGCAGCGAAAACGGCTGCGTTTGAACGCCTTTATGCAGAACTAGAGGACAGAGGCGGGGATAAGAAGTTATTCAGGCTTGCCAAGGCCAGAGAGAGGAAGGCAAGCGACCTGGATCAAGTGAAGTGCATTAAGGACGAGGATGGCAAAGTGTTAGTGGAGGAAGCTCTCATTAGACGGAGATGGCAGTCGTACTTCCATAAACTCTTGAACGATGAAGGGGACAGAGACTTTGTGTTGGGATATTTGGAGTACTCTGAGAGGCATCGCGATTGTGGTTATTGTAGGAGTATAAGGGTCGACGAGGTTAAGGGTGCTGTCCGTAGGATGTGCAGGGGAAGAGCGACCGGACCTGACGAGATTCCTGTGGAATTTTGGAAGAGTGCAGGAAGGGCAGGCTTGGAGTGGCTGACTGGGTTGTTTAATGTCATTTTCAAGACGGCGAAGATGCCCAAAGAATGGAGGTGGAGTACAATGATCCCTTTGTACAAGAACAAGGGTGACATTCAAAGCTGTAACAACTATAGAGGTATCAAGCTGCTAAGCCACACTATGAAAGTGTAGGAAAGGGTGGTAGAGATGAGGGTGAGGAGAGACGTGTCTATTTCAGAGAACCAGTTCGGATTCATGCCGGGGCGTTCTACTACTGAAGCCATTCATATTGTTAGGAGATTGGTGGAGCAGTATAGGGAGCGTAAAAGGGACTTGCACATGGTATTCATCGACCTAGAGAAAGCTTACGATAAAGTGCCAAGAGAGGTTCTGTGGAGATGCATGGAGGCTAAAGGTGTACCTGTGGCGTACATTAGAGCGATCAAGGACATGTATCATGGAGCCAAGACCGAGTGAGGACTATAGGAGGAGACTCGAAGCACTTCCCAGTTCTGATGGGTTTGCATCAGGGATCAGCCCTTAGTCCATTTCTATTTGCCTTGGTGATGGATGGATTGACGCGACAAATTCAAGGTGAGGTGCCATGGTGTATGTTGTTCGCGGATGACATAGTCTTGATAGAAGAGACTCGCAGCGGAGTTAACTCTAAGCTACAGGATTGGAGACAAACGTTAGAGTCTAAAGGATTCAAGTTGAGTAGGACCAAAACAGAGTACTTGGAGTGCAGGTTCAGTGGTGTACCTCAGGAGGCTGACGTGGAAGTGAAGCTTGGTACCCAGGTCATTCAAAAGAAAGGAAGTTTCAAGTATCTTGGGTCTATTCTGCAATAAAATGGGGATATTGACGATGATGTCACGCATCGTATTGGTGCAGGATGGTTGAAATGGAGGCTCGCTTCCGGAGTGCTGTGTGACAAGAAAGTGCCACCAAAACTTAAGGGAAAGTTCTATAAAGTGGTGGTTAGACCGCCTCTTTTGTACGGGGGGGCGAGTGTTGGCCAGTCAAGAACTCTCACGTGCAGAAGATGAAAGTCGCGAAAATGAGAATGCTACGGTGGATGTGTGGGCACACTAGGAGAGATAGGATCAGGAATGAGGACATCAGGGACAAGGTGGGAGTGGCATCGGTGGAGGACAAGATGCGGGAAGCGAGGTTGAGATGGTTTGGGCATGTGAAGAGGAGAGGCATAGATGCCCCAGTGCGGAGGTGTGAGAGGTTGGCTTTGGACGGTTTTAGGAGAGGTAGAGGAAGGCCAAAGAAATATTGGGGAGAGGTGATTAGGCAGGACTTGGCGCTGTTTCAGATTACCGAGGACATGACCGTAGATAGGAGGTTGTGGAGCGCTCAGATTAGGGTAGAAGGCTAGTAGGTAGTCTCGCTTTTCTGTCGCACTAGTAGGCGTAGCTTTGCTCTACTTTTTATTGCCCTATGTTTCCTACTTTTATGTGTTGGGTCTTGTCTCTCTATGCTGTTTTATCATGACTTCTTTACCCTTGTTTTCTCTCATTTTCGCATTGCTTTGATTTGCCTGTCGGTATCTGACTTTTCTCCCCTTGTTTTCTTGTTTTCTTTTGAGCCGAGGGTCTTTCGGAAACAGCCTCCCTACCAAGGTGGGGGTAAGGTCTGCGTACATTTAACCCTCCCCAGACCCCACACTGTGGGATTCAACTGGGTATGTTGTTGTTGTTGTTGATTTAACCGACCGAACCGTACCGTAGCGAATCGATTTTTAGGTTTTTTTTTAATAAAACCGAAGTTTTTAAAATAAATGGATAACCATACCGAATAATTAGGGTGGGTTTGTTATTGTATAAAAATACCGAAAAAATACCGAACCGAACCGAATAAATACATATGTAGAAATATATTTTATATATCATAATTTATAATACATAGCTTTAGATATTTTGTCCTTGGGATGAATTTAAATGGAGAGGGCTATAACTAAAACTTAAACCTACCCGTCGACCCTATTGAAACCAAATACATAAAGTTTGGAACACTACTACACAATAATATCATCAACTGCTGCAAAAGAAGAAAAGGTTTGGTTTCTCCTCCTCTTCTTTTTGTTTATATTTTTTCTAAATTTTTAAAGTTCTTATTCCAATTAGCAATGGTAGTAACTACATATAACTTCATATTGCAAATTCTTTTTAACTAATTTTTTTAGTACAATTGCTCTTTCTCCACTGCCACTGGAACCTATATGACTATTAATTTATATAGTTATGCTTTTCAATAATTTCTTATGATAAAAAATCTTTAAACACCAATTATCATGTCTTGATACAATTGTTGGTTTGCTGCCTTACTACCTGCAAGATCCATCAATCCATAGTATAATTCTAGTTTTTAATAATTTTAACATTATTTTAGAAGCAACGAATATACATATTTATTGTGTAGTGTGTCCCTTATAAGTTATAAGTAGATGTCGTTGTATTTGTGAGCATCAATAATGTAGTGTTTTCAGTTTGTTTCTTTCATAACTTTTTAATCCTTATTTTTTTATATTGCATTATGTGATTTTTTTTTAAATACAGAATATTAACCGAACCGTACCGATACCGAAGAAAAACCGATCTCAATAGGACGGTTTTCAAAAATTTAATTTTGGTTATATATAGTAGAGTAACCGAAAAATTGGTATGGTATAAATTTTTGCAAAAAACCGGCCGAGCCGAACCATTGACACCCCTACTACTCCATATTACTTTCCTTATTTGGTTGCCTTTTATTTTGCCCTTTTATTCTTACATTAAGAAAATCTTTTGAAGATAATTATATTCTAATTTACGGCATATATCGAATATGTATGTATTAAACAATACAATTATGTACCACAATATATTTCCTACATGTATATAACAAGTAATTTAGCGTAAAATAAAATATTTCGTGAAGTTTAATATATTTGAATGATGAAACTAAAGGAAAATATTTTTGAATTTTCTTTTAGGATTTTTGTTTTATGATGTAAAAGAAAAAAAAAACTAGTGTGTTTTTATAAGATTATGTTATGATTTGATTTGCTCCGTTTTCGAAATATAAGTTTTATGAAATTTTTCTAAGTTGAAATTATAAACTTGAAATTTTGAATTATTTGTTTTAAGTTAATTTTAAGATACTTTAGTCGTTGCAAAGATTCATATTTTGATAACCGCGCAAAGCGCGGACCAATTTACTAGTTGAAAATTCTTTCAACAATTATTCTTCCCTGGATAGTATTGTTCTTTTAATTGGACACAATTGCTTACCGTTTGCGACATACAATGCCAATCTGCAATAGTCAAAATAGGTAAATTTATTTCTTTTAGTATTATTTTTTATGAGTGTTTTGCTGGTTTATAATTGCTCTTCTACCTTAAATAAATGTTGAAAGTTGTATGATGAAACAAAAATTCTCTTGTTTATGCAATATTTTGGTAGGATAGAGTCCTCTTTGTTATAACCATAATTTTAATTTCAGTATTAGGCTAGCCATATTTTTTCTCTTCGATCTGTGCTACATTTACGCAGTGGCGTACACATAATTATTCATAAGTGGTGTCGATATTTAAAGAAATGAATCAAGGTATTTTTAATAAGAGGCCTATACTTTTTTTCATACTTTTGTTTATAGTGTATATTCTTAACAACATAAAGTCTTTAATTTCACATAATAATATAATTGCTATTATTTATATTAGTAAGGATTAATTTAAGTTAATGAGATGTTAACCATGTGGTTGCAATACAATCTGTATGATATTGTTGTATAAAATTTATTTACTAATATGAAGATGTGAATAGTCTAATGTAAAAGTCTAAAATATTTTTACAATAAAAGTAGACAGTTTTTCTTTTTGCTTTTTTACTTTTTTATTTTTCTACAAACTACAATATTGTCTAAGCGAAGATTAAATCGTGAAATTAATGATTAATTAAAAAAAATTGGAGCCTCAAATTTTTAGAGGCCTAAAGCGAAGGATTCACTAGTCTCCCCCTTGAGCCACTTACAGTGAACAAATGTATAAATCACTATAACGACATCATAATTAGAAACACAATTCAAGTATTAAACTACAACTCTCCTCGATTAGCTTCTATTTTTTGAAAAGTATCCATAATAAACTCATTAAAAATATTACTAAATACTTTTTTTACAAGTCACATAATAACTACCCAAAAGCTAATCAAAGACAATAACTTATAAATCACTATAATGACATCATAATTTAGAAAAACACAATTCATGTATAAAATTACAACTCTCCTCGATGAGCTTCTATTTTTTGAATCGTATATATAATAAAATCATTGGAATTATTACTAAATATTTTTTTATACAAGTCACAAAACAACAACTCAGAAGCTCATCAAAGGCAATAACTTATTTTTGGCAACAATATGAACGTGATGAATGTTGGTTCACTTGGTTTAGAAACTTTGTTTTTAGGTAGGCGTCAAAGGATCAAGACTTGATGCCTTCAGTAAATTTTCCAAACAATGCTAAAAAGAATTTAAAAAGTCATTAGGGCAGATCAGATTCGTACACTCGACTTCACTAGTAAAACTAAAGGCCTAAAACAGCGCACTGACGGATTGAATCGCCAAATTATTTACGTATATATAAATAAAAAATATTTCCAACCAAGCGGTGTCGGGTGACACCCCTTGGCGTCACGTGCCTCCGCCCCTGCATTTTACGACTGTCTCATGATCGATACAGCTGTTATATTTCTCTGAGCCTTTATTTTGTTAAAAAAAAAAAAAATTAAAAAAAAACATTTACGACTGTCTTTTCTTTTATAAAGTTTCTACTTCATAATTTAAACATGAGACCAAGTTAAATGCCTAACTTAAAGGAGAAACTATTTTTAGATTTTCTCTCATCTATTTCCCCTTTTTATTATAGTTTAACTAAAAGAGAACATTAAGAAGTAAGAATTATGAATACTGGCTATGATATGTGTAGAATTTCTTACCAACATTCAACAAATCGAAATTCCTTTTCTAGTTCAATGCAATCGCCATAGAGCTTGTTTGGGGCTAACACTTTATTATATTCATTCAAGAACTTCATCCATTTTTTTTTTCTTTTTAAAGTTATTTGTATAAGTTAAGCAAAAGAAATCAACTTTCAACTACATAAGCCACTCATAATGTTTTTGGAGTTGAACAATCCTCTCTGTTGCTTCTTTCTCTTATTACTTTAACTTGAAACATATTCCTCATCTTTTTATAGAAAGAATAAGAATATTTAAACCTTTATATAATCATATGATCCTTAAACTCTGTTGATGAACAACTACATGTTTGCATATGCACATTTGGAATTTTACAAATGCATGAAACTCTCAGTAATTTTTGCTGACTAAAACTAATAAATTTTACACAATATTGTTAATTAGTACAATAACAATAATACTGTATTATTGATATGGTATATCTATCCAATTAAAGTTTTTAGTTCATTCGCCAAGCTGATCAAATAAGTTCACTATTCATCAGTTTGAATTGAGATTTGTTTCTTTAAATTTTGGATTATACATCAACAACATATTTTAATAAATATTTATGTTACTTAGAAAAGTTTGTTGTAACGCCCTCAACTAGGGTGGGGCGTGATTGACACCCAACTCTTACTATCCGTTGAGTGAACCCTATCTTATCTAACTGAAAGTTATATCTGGACTCAATCTAAGAAAAAAATCAATAAAGCAATTGTTTAATAATGTCTGAAAACTGAATAATAAACTCAATGAAATATCATCTGAACATAACCCATTGACAGTCATGAGCCTCTAAGAAACTTAAATCTAATACAATATAGTAAACAGGCCATTCTTTGGGAATAATACTAATATGTATGAGAAGGAACTGCTGCCGCAGGAATGAAATCAACAGAGCCTATCTGCTTAACCTAAGAGATCTGCCTCTAGCGATGGGTTTGGTCACCTATGCACTCAACACCTGCCACACAACATGACAAGCCCAAACAGGCTAAGCATCTTCAAGGGTACCCAGTAAGTCTCATAGACTACCTCCTAAAAATGTGAAACTGGGTTCCTTTAGTCAACAAACAAATCACTGTAGGAGAATTCACATTGATCATTTAATTAATGAAATTTGTACTTTATTCTTTCATATATGATAACATGGTTACACGAGTCAAACAAATAGTAAAAATCTCATTAAGACCCCCATCCTGTCTAGTTCCATCCCGTAAGCTTAGTGGGACGGGACGGGCATAGTGTTTTGTCCCCACTATTTAGCCCCCCCATCCCCATAAGTCTGTCCCCCGTCCCGTCCTGTCCCACTTAAATTGTTATGTCCTATTGGACGACCATAATCATAAATGAGAAAAGTCCACTTTTACTCTCATTTCTGCTTGGACCATAAAAGGAAAAGTCTCTTTTCTGACAAACGGTTTCGCAAAACGCACAATATGATGCTTGTATCAAAAGTTAGGACCAAATAAGATTTTAAGAAATTTTATAACAACTTTTAGAAAACCCTAGCCCCTTAACCCCTCCTATATATAATGATCTTTACCAGTCTCTCTCATTCTCAACACAATTCAATCCACTGCGGCTGAGATGAAGAGAGCTAACAATAGTGAAGTAGATGTCAATGACGATGAAGACGACCATGATGACGATGATGATGGAACTCGGTTCCAGCATGAGTCCTCTTCATGGATTCTTTTGAATTGAGTCGATGAATCACCAAAATTGTAAGTTTTTTCTCTTCATTTTCTTTCATTTATATGATTTTGTACAGTTCATTTATGACTTGCAACTTAAGATTTTTCCCTTGTTTATGTTATTATGCTATTTCATTAGTAACTCATGATTTTTTTTCTTTTTCTAAAGCAAGTTTTAAAGTTTCCCATAAATTATAACGTCAAGCTTTTCAGTTGCAGTATCCTGATCATCTTTTTTCTTTCTTCCAAAGTATAACCAAAGAAGAACATGAAGCACTGGGCGACAACTAATGTCTATGGGGAAAATGACCAAAATGTAGATACAATGGTGGTCTCAACTCCAATGCACTCAATCAACTGATGCTAAGAGTGGCCAAAAAAGTGGTGCGAGTGCGAAGAGTTGAGGGGATATGAAGGAGGAGGATGAGCAAGTTATATCTTCACCAGTGCACAGCAAGTTGAGTCCAGTAATGCCGACATTTGTGCCTAGTCATGCCATGGTAGTTCCACCACTAGCTGCGAGACATCATATGGCACAAGCGAGGACTCCAAAAAGTAATATTGCGAATAGAGATATTCTTAATGAACTTGTAAGTAGTAAAGTTGGAACGTTGAACTCTCTTACTCCTATTAACAATAGTAAGCAATTACAAGTTGTTGGAAGTAGTTCTTTTTCTCCACATATTCTACAAGATGTAATTTTTTTATGAAAGCAAGGAGAATGAAATTTCGGATAGATGCTTTGCAAGTGCTGCTAGGACGCAAACATCTCTTCTAGGCAACAAAGAAGTGGAAAACGCAAAAATAAATACAAAACTCATCGTAACGTTATAGTTGGGATGATAAAGTGTCTGAAGAGTTTATCCCAAGGCAACTACCAATAAGAGTGGCAAAGTAGAAGGTGAAAAGGTTCAACTACATCAACAAGGTTCAACAAATCTAAGAAGAATATGTATTTTCAAGAACTCTTGAAAAAGTTGGGGGAAGGAGACAAGGAGAAGAACCAAATTGACCAAGGCTACAGATTTTAGGATTTGTCACAGGTACAAAGAAGAAGGGGCTCTACTCTACTTTCTTTCTTATTTTATTTTATCATTTTATAGTATCCTCATTTGTAATATCATCATAGAGTATGTGCTATAAATACCGTGATGATCATAGAGTATCAAGTTCTTATTTCTTACATGCTTGCTAGTAATAGTAGAGGTGCTTGACCTCATTAAGATTTGTAAGGTAAAGAATAGCCCCTATTACTTGTACTTTTTTTTTTTTAGGTTCTTTTATTATTAACAAAAAAGATCACTCAAGGTAAATACCTGAGTGGTCCAGTATTCAAAAAAAAAAAAAAAAAAAGAACAGGAAGCACTGATGTTAATGGATAAACAACTGTACCAAACTAGACGTGCTTGCAACCCTTCAAATTGGTGCTTCACTTGTACTTGGATTATATGCAAAAGTAGTAATTAGAACCTAGACAGGCTCCGCTGCAACCAGACGACCATTAACTTGGCCTCCAACAACAACACCACTTGAACCAGCATATAATATAGTCAACGATTCATATTGTTGCACTTGACCATTTTCAGATATAATGTATCTCCCCCAAGACTTAATATTACATATGAACCCTTATTTGAAGCTGATGATTTATTTCTATCCATTCTCGAGTACAAAATTGAACCAATAGCACCCATTTCTTCGAAAACTTCTCATATAGCTCTCTCCTTCAAAGAACTCTAAGCACGGCTAATAGATGCTCTGCATGCTTAGCCTCTGACGGTGAATAAACCAGAATATCATCTATGAACACAATGACGAACAAATCTAGGAAGGGTCTGAATACACGATTCATCAAATCCATGAATACTGCCGGAGCATTAGTTAGCCCAAGTGTGAGTTCTGGTTGAACTCCGTGGCTTTTCTGGGTCAAATTATTTCGGATGAAGGCATTAGGGTAGATGCCCAAAAGATTGAGGCTGTGAAGAATTGGCCAAGGTCACGACCCCAATGGAGATACATAGCTTCTTGGGTCTAGCAGGATATTATAGGAGGTTCGTGGAAGGATTTTCTTCTCTTTCAGCCCCATTGACTAAACTGACTCAGAAATCAGCTAAGTTCCAATGGACCAATGCTTGTGAGCAGAGTTTTCAGATATTGAAGGATAAGCTGACTTCAACACCTGTTTTGACTCTTCCAGAAGGAGCAGATGGCTATGTGATATATTGTGATGCCTCAGGTATTGGCTTGGGCTATGTGTTAATGCAGCATGGTAAGGTTGTTGCTTATGCTTCTAGACAGCTGAAGAAGCACGAGAAGAATTATCCAACCCATGATCTTAAATTAGCGGCGGTGATTCATGCCTTGAAAATGTGGAGGCACTACTTATACAATATCCATGTTGATATCTATACTGATCATAAGAGCCTCTAGTACATCTTTAAGTAGAAGGACTTGAATTTATGCCCGAGGCGATGGCTAGAGTTGCTGAAAGATTATGATGTTGATATTATTTACCATCCTGGGAAAGCTAATGTAGTAGTCGATGCCTTTAGTCGTAAATCCATTGGTAGCCTATCACATGTACAGCTAGAGAAAAGAGAAATGGTCAGTGAAGTTCATCAATTAGCTAGCCTCAGAGTTCGATTGTTAGACTCAGGTGATGCAGGAGTTACTGTTCAAGACACAGCAGTGTCATCTTTGGTAGCAGAAATAAAGGAACGTCAGTATGAAGACCTTATTCTAGTTCACTATCAAGATACGACACCTCAGAAAGAAAAGACACCCTTTGTAATTACAGGTGATGGAGTACTCAGGTATCGAGGTAGATTATGTGTTCCTAATGTTGTGGGACTTTGTCAGCAGGTTATGGGGGAAGCACATTATTCTTGCTATTATATTCATCCAGGCTCGACAAAGATGTATCACGATCTCAAGGAAGTCTATTGGTGGGATGGTATGAAAAGAGATATAGCTAAATTTGTTGCGCAGTGTCCAAATTGTCAACAGGTCAAGATAGAACACCAGAAGCCTGGAGGTCTATTGCAGTCTATGGAGATTCAGACATGGAAATGGGAGATAATTAATATGGATTTCATTGCAGGCTTGCCCCGTACCCAGTGGAGGTATGATTCTATATGGGTTGCAGTTGATAAGCTCACAAAATTAGCCCACTTCCTGCCTGTCAGAACTAGGGTTGTTCACAGTTTTGGTTAAAACCAAACCAAACCGAAAATTTAACCAAACCGAATAAAAAACCGACATTTGGTTTGGTTTGGTTTTAAATTTGAAAAACCGATAATATTTGGTTTGGTTATGGTTATAGTAAAAAATAATTGAATAAATAACCGAACCAAACCGATAATTATATACATAAAATTTATAATTATTTATATATATAATATTATCTTTTCATAAATAATTAAAGATATTTTATACCTTTTAATTATTAATTTAATTTTGGTCTACTTATTTTTAAGGCCCATGTCTTAAAAGAATATGTCCAACAATCCAAGCCCAACTCTAATAAGTCGTAAACATAAGGGTAAAAAGTAAAAACCCTACTATCTCTTTTCATTTTACATTTCTGATTTCTGCTCCAGCCAAAGAACAAGAGAAGCAGAAGCTCACATTTCTCACAAACTCACAGTCATAGACTCACAGTGAAGGCTCAAGAGCAACCTCAACTCCTCAAGAACAAGGCTGTCAAATTTTGAGAAGGTTTGTAAGAATTTGTTTCGAATTTTAAGTTGATTTTAAGTTGTTTCCTTTTTTGTTTCGAATGTTTCGATTGATTTTAAGTTGTTTCCTTTTATTTCGAATGTTTAAGTTGATTTTAAGTTGTTTCCTTTGTTAGCTACTTGATTTTAAGTTGTTTCCTTTTCTGTTTCGAATTTTTACCTTTATTTTTTCTTGTCCGAATGGGTCCTAAATTTCTAATATTTTTCAGATGAAAAGGACAGAGGTTGAAGATTTGGAGATTGAAGATTTGGAGGTTGAACATTTGGAGGTTCCTAAAGATAGTTCAGTAACACCAACATCTGCTGTAACTCAAGCACACGGTAATGCTCCTAACACTTCTTCCGTGCGTAAACCTCCTAAAAAGCAGAAAAGAAGTAAAGAACTACTCCTTGTAGTCGAGACCCTAGCCCTGGGGATAATGGTAGAAGAACATCTGAAATTTGGGATCATTACACACAGTTTACTAATAAAATGGGGGAATTGAGGGCAAAATGCAAGTACTGCCCCAAAGACTTGGCTTGCCCTTCTAATTATGAAACTTCTAATCTTTGGGGACATTTGCTTAACAAGTGTGAGAAATACCCTTTTAAGACCATTGATAGGAAGCAGACAACACTCAATATTAAACCTATTAAAGGAGGGGGACAAGGAGGTTTGGAAAAGGTTGTTTATAATGTTGTCGAAGTTAGAAGGGCCATTGCCGAGTTTGTTATAATAGATGAACAACAGTTTAGAGTCGTTGAGGGGGAAGGCTTTAAGAGGCTAATGGCGGTTGTTTTGCCTAATTTTGAGTTACCTTCTCGCATTACTATTGCTAGACAATGTTTAAAAACTTATGAAGAAGAGAAACAAAAGCTTAAAAGGCTTGTTAAAGATCAACGTGTTTGTCTTACTAGCGACACATGGACGTCAATCCAAAATTTGACTTATATGGTCATTACTGCTCACTGGATTGATGATCAGTGGAATTTGCAAAAAAAAAATCTTAACTTTTTTTCAAACTCCAGATCATAAGGGTGAGACAATTGCAAAAGGAATTGAAGCTTGTTTGTTAGATTGGGAGATCGAGAACATATTCACGGTGACACTAGATAATGCATCAGCTAATGATGCTGCAATCAGGTACTTGAAAGGGAGAATTAATGATTGGAATGGTGTCATCTTGGGAAATGATTTTTTACACGTTCGGTGTAATGCTCATATCTTGAATTTGATTGTAAAAGAAGGATTGAGTGAACAAAATGAGTCCATTTCTCGGGTAAGGCGTCTTTGTGTGAAATATGTTAAGTCTTCTCTGCAAGATCTCGCTTCCTTTAAGTCATATGTTGAGAAGGTAAAACTAGACACCCATGGCCTTTTGAGTTTGGATGTTGAGACGAGTGGAACTCTACATACTTGATGTTAAATACAAACGTGTACAATTTGAAAAAGCCTTTTCAAGAATGTATATTGATGATCATAAGTACTTTAACTATTGTCTTGAATTGAGTGGAACGTTTGCATCCATCTTCGGAAGATTGGAAGAATGTGAAAGTCTTTCTCAAGTTTCTTGAGATTTTCTATAAAACCACTTTGAAGTTTTCAAGTACTTTGCATGTTACTTCAAATTGTTTCTTCCATGAGCTTTTTAATCTTCAAAGCATAATTGTCCAGTATTCGAATTGTAGTGATTCAATTTTGACTGATATGGCTAGGAAGATGAAAATTAAGTTTGATAAATATTGAGGTGATTTTGAGGATATGAACATGTTGTTATTTGTTGCCGTTGTGTTGGATCCTCGCTACAAAATGAAGTATGTGAAGTTCCTTTTTACCAATTTTTATGATTCTTTGGAGGGAAATGGAAAGTCTACTAAAGTGATGAACACTTTATCTCGCTTGTATAATCATTATAAGAATTCTATTTAAAGGGCCTTCTAGTGAAAATATTGGAGATCAAAATAGTGTGATGAGTCAAATTGGTGCAATGAATAGTTCTGATGTGTGGCAATCGCAATGGGAGAAATTTCTTGAAGATGAGAATGATGTTGATAATAAGTCTGATCTTGAAAAGTATTTGATGGATGATCTGGAGAAGATTAAGGATTTCAATATCTTGACTTGGTGGAAATCTTCATCTGAAAGATATCCTATTGTCTCTAGGATTGCAAGAGATGTGCTTGCTATTCCTACATCTCTTTTATTGCCTCGGAATCAGCTTTTAGCACGGTGGTCGGATACTTGATTGTTATCGAAGTTCTCTATCGACAAAGACAGCTGAAGCTCTTGTTTGTTGTCAACAATGGTTGCGGTCAACATCTAAAGAATGCAAGCTTGAAGACCTTTTAGAAGAAATTCAAAAACTTGAGATCGCTGAAAAAGGTAATTTTACATAATTAACTATATGAATATTTGTTTCACTTGCTGCAAATTACTATCTTAGAAAGATAGTTGTTGAAACTTTGAGCTTTCTATGGTATTTTAGCTAATTGTTGCCACTTTAATATGTGTTGCTACACTTTAACAACTGCTGCTACATTTAAATATGTGTTGCTACATTTAAATATCTGTCAATGAAGTTTAAGTGCAGATTCTATGTATCAAGAATATATTCTTTTAATTGGAAAAAAGTGATACGACCTCCTTCTTTAGATATATAACATGTTCATTAACTTTTGGTCTTATTTTGGATCTAGTTATTTAGATTTTGAAAGAAAAAACATTTATATATTTAGACTCTGCGCATAAAGAACATCACTATCACAAAATTGATAAGTAAAAATTATGATAAGAATTTATTGAAGAATATCATGGTAAAAGAATTTCACATGGACTTTGAAAATATTCTTTAGGGCAGTGGAAGAATGAGAGTAAGTCAATATAACTTTATTCTCTATAGGTAAACAAATTTTTTCACATACAATGGCTTGGGAAGTACATTTTCCTTCAGGTGAAAAGGAGGAAAAAGCCTCTTTCTCAACATGTTGTGTTAAGGTAGGTTGTACAAGGAAGACTCACAATCAATTCCTTTTGGATTACTCTGCATTTCCGTTGTTGTGGAGGATTATTTTTCCATTTTGAACCTAGACAAGAAATGAGCTCAAACTCTATAGAACTTACCTGATTGGAGCATCCAATAGTTGGCATTTTACTAAATTGTTGCACTTTAAGTTTTGGGGCAAAGTTGCTGCTATATTTGTTGGTCAGAAATTTATTACCTTTATGTTTTTAGACATTTAATGCCTAATATCGTGATTTCTTTTGCGAGATTCTCCGGGCAACATGTTTGAGCATTGATTAGTTTGGAGCTTAAGCTAAGGAAGATGGTCGAAGTACTTTTGATTATATTCTGGATTCTCTAGTTAGTTTAGTTTAAATATGTAATTTTTTCATTTTAATGGACAAAGTTGTTTGTATTTTGGAACCTCTTTGTTTGACTTGTTCTTTTGAATCTAAACTGTGTTGCAAGTTTGGTCCACCTGATTTGCATCAGCATGTCTTTCCCTCAATATGCAGCAAAGTTCTCCCTTGTGGGCCGTGAGGAAAAAAGAGCTTCATAAGAAATTTGAAGAATGTAGAGAGAGAATATTTGAATTGTCACGGCTAGTCATAAGGCGAAAAACCGAACCAAACCGACAATAACCAAACCGGTGGTTATTATTTTACTTGGTTTTAGTTATGGTTTTAGACATTTGAAAACCGACTAAATTGGTTTGGTTATGGTTTTAACCAATAACCGACCCAAACCGAACCATGAACACCCCTAGTCAGAACCACCTATTCGGCTGAAGATTATGTGAAACTTTACCTTAAAAAGATTGTACGACTTCTTGGTGTTCCTGCGACCATTATTTCAGATAGGGGAACACAATTCACAGCTAATTTCTGGAAGTCTTTTCAGAATGGATTAGGGACTCAAGTGAGTCTTAGTACTGCGTTTCATCCACAGATAGATGGACATGCGGAGCGTACTATACAGACACTTGAGGATATGCTGAGAGCTTGTGCCATTGACCTTCGAGGTAGCTGGGATTATCATTTGTCTCTTATTGAGTTTGCATATAACAACAATTACCATTCCAGTATTCAGATGGCTCCTTATGAGGCCTTATGCGGGCGGAGATGTAGATCGCCCATAGGATGATTTAATGTCGGGGAGAATCAGTTAGTAGGCCCAGACTTAGTTCAACAAGCAGTTGATAAGGTGAAAATGATTCGAGAAAGGCTACTAGAGGCGCAGAGTCGACAGAAATCTTATGCAGATAACCGATGACGCAAGTTAGAGTTTGAGGTAGGCAATTGGGTTTTCCTGAAAGTTTCGCCTATGAAAGGAGTGATGAGGTTTGGTAAGAAGGCTAAGTTGAGCCCTCGATATATTAGGCCATATAAGATCATTCGTACCGTGGGTAAGGTGGCCTATGAGCTAGTATTGCCTTCTGAATTGGAGTCTGTACATCCGATATTTCATGAGTCTATGCTTCGTAAATGCATCGGAGCTCCTTCAAAAGTTGTACCAGTAGATGATATCCAGGTGACTGAGCAGTTATCATACGAATAGGTTCTAGTGGCTATATTGGACAGACATGTTCGTCATTTGCGAACCAAGAATGTAGCTTCCGTTAAAGTTCTATGGAGGAATAAGAATGTTTAGGAAGTGACTTGGGAAGCGAAAGAGGAAATGAAGATTAAGTACCCGTATTTGTTTTCGGCATTTCAGTAGGTTCAGTCTGAGGCATCATCTTCCCCAGGTATTATTTCATTTTCAGTTATCGTGATTGGTTGTGTGAGGCCATGGTATTATATGTTGTAGTATGTGGCCCTGTGGCATTATCTGGGTCGCTATATGCAGGTTGGGTTGGTGTAATTGTAGGGAAAACTCTGTCAAAATTTCTATAGCTCATGACCTATTTGAACATTCGAGGACGAATGTTCTTAAGGGGGGTAGAATGTTACACCTCTCATTTTCTTCGTAGGAGAACTTATGGTTTCCTAGTTGGGTATGCCTTTGGAATAGAGACCCGTGCCTGAGTTTTGGAGGCAACAAGTGTCTTACCCCATGTACAAAGGCACCAGCAAGTATTCCTGTTAATTTACAGGATTAGAAGTTGAACGAACCGAATCGGCGCAATCTGAACTGATTCAGGAAAATCTGCAGACACCAGTCATCGTCGACGGACCATCGTTGTGCGGCGTCGTTATGTTTCTACAGCCTTGAATCTACAGGCGCAGGTCGACGGAGCACGTCAAAAGACTGTCGACACGTCGACGGGTCGTCGACCCATTCGTCGAACCGCACCGCTGGAACTTTTTAGTTCCAAGTATAAATATATGATCCCACGACTTTATTTCTCATTTTCTCTCTTCCAATCAGAGAAAAACCTAATGTATCTACTCCCAACATTTTCCATCATTATAGTGGAGATTTGGTAAGGTCCGAGCCCCGTAAATCCGAGCTTGTGAAGAAGAAGGTTATTTCTAGGGTTTCTTTAAAGTTGTGAAGCTTAGGAAGTTGGAGTTGAAGTTGAAGTTGATCCTTGGAATCGTAGACCCCTCAAGGTATGTAAATGATTTCTACCCTTGTATTTAAGTTAATTATCGAGAGTTTTAGTGGTTTTAAGTAAAGAGAGGATACTTATGGAAGCGGTAAATGGATTAAGGGTAAGATAGTGATTTGGGGCTACTTTAAGAGATGATTGGGGATGGATTTGAGTGTATTTTGATATGTAAGTGTTACACCCTGTATCTTTGAAGAAACACCTATCAAATTTGAAACATAAGTACGTTGAGTTATGGTTAAATAAAACCACTTTGGAATGTAAGGATCAAGCATTATTAAGTATATTTAATGAGTGAAGGATGTATATAAGGTATACTGGAAGGTTTTATAAGTAAATGAGTGGAAGAAATGGAGTGTTACGACTTTGGAGAAAGGATGGGTGAAGTTTTGTGTGAAAATTTTGGTCAAATTTGAGGGAAGAATATTTCTTAGCATATGAAGTGTTTTGAAGTGAAACAAAAGCCTAAAATGAATTTCGTCGAGTCTAGTTTCCAACGCAACAAACCGCTCATCGATAGGACATCGGAGTAGAGAATTATGGACGTTACAAGTTCGGCTGACAAAGCAGAAACGCGTACTACAGTACTGCTACAGTAACCGACTTGCTACAGTAAATTACTACAGTGATCCGACCCGAATTTGACCCCTATAACAAGGGTAATAACCCTCTTTTTCACCAGATTTTAGCCCAAGAATTTCCAGAAATCATAAGGGAGAGTTAGGGTACCAAAAAGTGAGCAATTTTCAAGCGGTGGAATATTAGCTTAGGTCGGATAGTATGCGATTGTGTTTGTAGTCTTGTTACGCGGTGGATTCGGTTCGGATTCTAGGCGAACACTGAAGATATTGTTGTCCTAGTAAGAATAAGGTATGGATCTCTTTCTATTTACATTAATACCGGTTTATTCACGAAGATAGAGTGTTTAGATAATTGTTTAGTAAGTTGATTAGTTATGAAAGTTGAAAAACAGCGTGTGGGCTATTTTATGGTATATATTGGTGTTAGAAATGATGTTATTGATGTTGGTGTTGTTGGTGTTGTTGTTGGTTGCTGAGTTGAGGTTTCGGGCTAGGCATATAAGCAGGGGAGATGCTGCCCGATTTTCGGCAGGATATAGAACAGTTTTACTTGAAAGCTTAATACAAGTATACTATGATGAGTCTAACGATAGTGTGAATCCTTTTAAATGTAGAATCACGAGCTCGGACGAATAGGTGTAGATAATTAGAGAGTGAGCAAGTATGTAAAGTTACCCCTTCTTTCTTTTTGGCATGAATTACATAAACTGAGCGAACAACGAACATACATGACTCCAATGAATTCTAATCCTCAGTGGTGCTTGACATGGTAGTTGTCTTTGATTCTCAAGTGTTGTTTCATTTTAATTATTCTATTGAGTCTCAGATGATGATTCATTTTGTACATGATTGCTCCTAATACTCTACTCGTGCACAGTTTCATTGCATTGTTCACCAAGTCCCTCACAAGAAGGCCGGGTACGGTATATATATGATTATTTCACCGAGTCCCTCACTAGAGGGCAGGGTACGGTATCTATATGATTATTTCACCGAGTCCTTCACTAGGGGGCCGGGTACGGTATATATATGATTATTTCACCGAGTCCCTCATTAGGGGGCCGGGTACGGCATATTATATATGCATGACTCTTATCTCATAAGGCACAGATGCATTGGTATCTTGTTTATCATACTAGTCTCCTGTCATCTTTTACTCAGTCATGATCTTCTTTATTGTATTCCATGCTTTACATACTCAGTACATTTTTCGTACTGACTCCCTTTCTTCGAGGGTTGCGTTTTATGCCCGCAGGTACAGACACTCAGTTTGGCGATCCGCCAGCTTAGGACTTCTGCTCGGCCGCTTGGAGAGCTCTATTGTTCCGGAGCTTGAGTCATTTTGGTACAGATCCTTTGACATAGGCTTTGTTATACTCTTAGAGGTCTGTAGACATATGTGGGTTGTGTATATTTGTTTGGTCAGCTATACCGATGTAGTTCATCTCGGATGTCCCCGTGTATAGTGGCAGCCTTGTCGGCTTGTATACTTTGTTATGTTTTGGTTAGCTGTGGGTTCGCAAGGGACAGGTTCTTTTTGATGTATGACATGATGAGTTTACAACATGCTTTTATAGAGTTCCATATTGTTTTTAGTTTCAGTCTGATTATATCTAGCAGGTCGTATACGGGTGCCCAGCTCGGGCACTAGTCATGGCCCATCGATTTGGGTCGTGACAGTAAGTGTTGTCATTGTTGTTGTGGATATTGTGGTTGATGTTGGATGGAATGGGAAGTTGAAAGGTTGTAAGCTTACAAGGGAGATATTGTCCATAATTCGTTAAACTCTATTTGTATTTAAAAATGGTTAGTAAACGAGGTAAATAGTCTAATTGAGGCCTATGTTATCTTGATTGTTGACTTACAAGTTCGAGGAGTAGAAGTTGGACGATTGGATATATTATATACGCGAAGGTTAGATGCATATAGGGTATGGGAAGAGGGAAGGCGTTATATATGCATTACCACCCGATCAGCTGTGCACAATGATGATGATAATATATGGATCGGGCCGTACATTCCTCGACACTATTATATGGGATATGGATCGGGCTGAACGTTCCTCAGCACTATGACCTATATATATACATGAGCACGATTATCATTGAGAACATGCATAGTATGCGCCCACAGAGGCATTGTCAGTCATACAAATACTAGCTCATACAAATACATGCAGATAGTCTTATCAGTTTATGAGTTCAGCTTTTATTCATAATTCTCATCTATATATACATGTTGCTCTTATGCCTTACATACTCAGTACATTATCTGTACTGACTCCCCTTTTGCTCGGGGGGCTACGTTCATGCCCGCAGGTTCAGGTAGACCGACAGGTGGTCCAACTCAATAGGACCTCTATATCTAGCAGTGGTCAGTGCGCTCCATTTGATCCGAAGCTGCAGTCAGTTTTGGTATGCCACCCTTTTGAGATATATATGCATATGGGTATGATGGAGCCCTATCTCGTCCTTTTTATAACTTTATTCCAGTAGAGGTTTGTAGACAGTTGTACGTATTAGTCAGATGATGTAGCCTTTACGGCTTTTATTCTTTTGTGTACAGTATATGTAGCAACCTAGCCGGCTTGCACTGTTCCTCTAGCATGTATATGTATATATCGATTGTACAAAGTTCATGATGTCACCCCCATTTATGAGATCAATTTGAGTCCCTTATGGGCCCTTGATGTTCAGTAAGTTTCAGATATGTGGATAGGGGTGTTTGGTCGCTAGAGGTCAGACACTTGTCACGACTCATTGGTTTGCATCATGACATGGGTTTTTTCTTCCTATTCCCCAAGTGATTGAGGACTTCTGTTGTCGACACCGTGCCTGCATTGGCCAAATTGCTCGGCAGGTTTGGAGGCTTGTGTATTGCCTCGACATTTTGGCCAACGTAGCCAGGGTTTCTTTTACCCTCGACCACCTGATCCATATATATGTACCCTGGGTAATTCGAGGGGGAATAGTTCATTTGCTTCCTCGTGGAGCTCGAGGCCTCATAGATCCGAAAGATGACTATGACAGGGGATGGCTACATCGGTTCATAATGATTCGTACGGTCCAACTCCACCGTTCCCTATCCGTAGACTTCCCGGGGACGTGGAACCCAATCTCGAATCCGATCGAACCCGAGCTTGTAATCATTATCTTTAAATGAGTAGTTGCCCTTTTAGACGCCTCCCGTGACGTGGGCCGTTCTTGGAGGAGCATGGCACCTGAAGGGTGGAAAGGCAAGAACCATGGTAATTTTCAATCTATTTGTGGAGTTCTTTAGTTCTTCCATTTTATACTCTAACCTTGACTCCTCTGGGCTCCCGACGAAAAGGTCTTCAAAAGGGAAAAACATCGTTGAAGGGGATGTCGAGGATATTATTGAGGGAACAAAGACTACGGCTGCGTCGACAAAAGCATCCAGTCGGAGAGTCCCTACAAGCACCTCGACCATTCCTCAGGGATAGACTCTCAAGTCAGAACGCGCCTTCTCTTGGAGGCTCGACGGGAAGTTCCTCGTGATGGACTGCCCCTAATAATTGTTCTTGATGAGGAGGATCTACCGGAGCAAAACAGCTCTGGTTCGACTACTCCCGAGGATAATCCCAGGGCCATTTAGCTGATGAATAATATTGTAGAAATACCCGAGGGTATAGGCCGAAGTTCTCAACCTTCAGTTCACTATACCGGTTTGGAATTCCTTTCTGTTTCTAGTTTAGGATCATAATTTAGGCCTTTTTGTTTTGTGGAACCAATGTAACCGAAGAAATCAGACATTCATGATATAAAGAAAAATTAGTAGAACCTGTGGATTGGCTTTTTACTAGCTTTTATCGAGTACAGTTGGCTTTTACACTCCGTTCGAACTTTCCTCTTCGTTCATGCCTCCGTTACGTCGAACTTAAGGATACCTTATCCTGTAAGTTTCGAAATAACGCGGGAAATGTCAAAACATCTTATCGACCATCATGTCCGTCTGACTTCGGCCACATGTGGCTTCATTATTGGTTGAAACATCGGTTATCTGATCAAAGCATTTTCGTCATTACTTCGGCCAGCGTCATATCCCGGTTGGGTGAACCGACGGCTATGGAATGGCAACCGTCTTGGCCTCCCGATAAATTTGGACTTCCCCTTTTATTTTTATTTTTACCTTCAAAAATTTCACTCTCCAAAATTACCATCGTGCTTTTGAATACCCAAACCTTAATACATTCATATATTCATCTTTGAACCTTCATATCTTCAAAACATCTATCCAGATCTTTAAATCTTCATATTAAACCTTCAAACCTTGCCATTTTCAGAACAATGGCTAAATCCTCGCAAGCCAAAACTGGTGAGTCTTTTTCGACTCCAAACCGGGACCGCAATTGTCAAATTATATCCCGGCTGATTACGTCACGACTAAAGATTTAAGGTCGAGAGGCCTTCTCAGCAAGGGGATCGGGGTGCTGAAATATCGGACTATGTATGCATAATCCTCTCGAGCTCGAGCAGGTTAAAAATGACTGCGGTTGGGAAGACAAATAGGTCGATATTCCCGATCGCGATGAAGCCTTCATGACTCATGTGGAGGGGTACCTGAGTTTTTACAAATACCCCTTCACATTTGGCCTACTCGACACGGTGGTCGTAGATTTTTGCAGGAGGTACGAGATCTGTCTCAGCCAGATCCACCCTTCGTTTTGGAGGATAGTTATACTCCTCTGTTACTTTGCGAATAACGTGGCAGAATATTTCATGATCAACCACCTTCTCCGGTTGTATAGTCCCGAGTACTTCGGGGTGGTATGAGTAAGCTCGCACGGCGAGCAAAGAAAGCTCCCTTTTCTAGCCTCGATGAGGATAGGGACCGAGGCTGGCAAAGAAGATTCGTCCGAGTGAAAACCAAGAATCTGATCCCTGCTGACAAGATGCCGTTCCCTAAGAAGTAGAACCCGAACCGTAAGTGAATTCTCTTTCCAGCCAACTAAGTGTTACGCCCCTCGTCTTCGTCATAGTAGAACTAATGATTTCCTAGTCGAGTATGTCTTGAGAATGGAGACCCGTGCTCGAGTTTGGGGACATAAAGTGTTGTACTCCGTGTACAAATGTATCAGTAGGTATTCTCGGTAAATTATGGAGTTATAAGTTGAACAGATCGAATCGGCAAAATCTGAACTGAATCAGGAAATTCTGCAGACACCAGTCAGTGTCCCTGTGCACCGTCAACATGTTTCTGCAGACTGAGATCTACAAGCGTAATTCAACGGGTCAAGTCGACGGACTGTCGACACGTCGACGGGACCGTCGACCCGGCCGTTAAACCGCCTCTCTGGAATTTTCTGGTTCCAGCTATAAATAGACGATCCCTGCTCTCATTTTTCAGATTTTACCCTCTCCAACAGCCTTGGAAGCTCTAGAATATTCCATACACTTCTCTAGCATAAACTCAAGGTAAATCAAAGATTAAGTACCAAAAATTAGTAGAATCAAGTGCAAGGATGCTCTCTAGGTTTTGTGGAAACCAAAAATCTCTTTGGTGTTGAAGTTGGATTTTTCTCCAAGTGAAGTATTTTCATCCAAAGTCCATTCCTACATCATCAAAGGTGAGTTTCATGTTCATTACACATTATCAAGAGTATTGAGGGGTTGAATGACTTGGATTAAAAGAGGAAATAGAATATGAAGCTTAAATGTGGAAATAGTGGTATTCTTGAATAGAACTTGACATGAATCATATTTCTTGATATGCTATGAGTATAATTTTGTTATGAATGACATTAAGAATATTGAAGAAGAATTATATATGAATAAGTATGACGTTGTGTGGTATTTATGGAAAGGGAATTTTGAGAATTGGATAATGCTTAACTTGGTAAAGATTATTGATTATGATATTATGGGTGTTGTCATTGATGTTTAGGAGTTGTTTATTGTATGGGGAAAGTTGTAGAAACAAAGGAGGTGTCGCCCAATTTTCGTTAGTCCTTGGTCGTTTTAGCCTAGACTTAAGTATGCTTCTAATGATCTAATGCAATGCGAAATATCTTGAATGTAGAGTCGTGAGCTTGGAAGGAAAGCGTTTAGTTGATAAAGTTAAGGAGACGTAAAGGTATGTAAGGCTAGTCCCCTTCTTTCAAAGGCATGACTCCTATATTATGATTTCTTCTCTACATTTCCATGACCTTCTTGCATCCCAAAAGATGGAAGTTAAGGATTCTTAAGAGCTTCTTATGAGATAAAGATGAGATACGTTCTATGATAATGATGTTTTCATGAGCTTGATAAACCTATTTTTAATATTTCATTGATGTTACTTCTTGTTGTTGTCTCACCTCATGATACTAGTTCTTCCAAGGTGAGGCATAACGATGATGGTTATTCTATAATGTAATCGGAGGTTACCAACCTTACGTCACTCCGATAGAGTTATAGCTTTTCTTGAGCTCTCATGCATGCATTATGTTATGTATACGTAAGAATACACCGCGCCTATATGGTCAGGCAATCACCACTATGACAGCGTAGTGGGCAGCTATGATGATGATTACACCATGTCTCTATGGCATGGGCAGACACCACTAGTGGGCGGCTTGAGATGTTTACCCCGGACGCGGGCTAATGATGATCACACCGTACCTATATGATCGGGCAGTTTATATATATGTATGCATGATATGATATTCTTGCTAGCATGCATGATTCCACCTTAAGAGGCATCGGTCACGTGTTATCTCTCTTATCATGTTCTCTTATTTACTTATTATGTTGATTTACATGCCTTACATACTCAGTACATTGTTCGTACTGATGTCCTTTTCTTTTATGGATGTTGTGTTCATGCCCACAGGTAGACCGGGAGATGGTGCAGATGCTTAGGAGCCTACTCAGCAGATTTGCAGGAGCACTCCACTATTTCGGAGTCGCCATTTCTTGGTATATTCTTTTGTGCATCTAGTGGGGCATGGCGGGGTCCAGTCCTTCCCTCATGATTTCAGTACCTCAATTAGAGGCTCGTAGATACTTATGTGTGGGTTGTAGATGTTATGAGACTTCGTCAGTGTATATTTTGTACATCATTTTGTAGCCTTGTGGGCTTATGCATATATACATGTTTTGGGAGATTCGGAAATTGGTTTATAACAAGTTCTATGTTGAAGATAATATATGTCCAGGTTGAGTATGATAGATAGCCTGATGAGTGCCAGCTCCGGGTACCCGTCATGGCCCACTAGTTGGGTCGTGACAGTAAGTGACTCCTCTAATGTTCTGTTTGTGATTTTAAACCTTCGTTCATATGTTTGCAGCCCTTCCCCGAACCCTCAATGCGGTTGCCGATTTGGAGGAATAGATCGGGAGAAATTGCAGTTAGCTTACTTAGGCTGAGCGTAACTAGCGTTCACTTTTCAAGGGGAGATAGGAGGCTGAAAATCATGGTGAGTGTCCGATCGAGGTACTGTTTTACCTCCTCGTATATTATGCCATACTTTGTTTAACATTTTGTCCTCTCTTCTATGCAGGCCTCTCAAAGGCCACCAAGATCCGAGGGCAGGATGAAGAAGAGGCTTCGGAAGACGAGGTTGATGTTTCCTCCCTCCCCTAGCCTGATGTTGAGGCCACCGACGAAGAGAAGAGCAAAAAGAAGAAGAAACGATCCTCCGAATCCTGCGATACTCCTTCCGAGAGCAGAGAGAAGCCGATGCTTACCCTCAAGGAAGCTTCTAAAAAATATATCAGGGCCCGGGTTCTGGACACTGAGGCTATTGACCGACTCAAGAATCACTCCGATGATGAGGGTCTCGTGCTAGTCAAACACCGGTCCTCTAAGGAAAACACCAACCAAGAGCTAAAAAGCTCGAAAGAAACCATTCCACCGTTGGTGGAAAGAACAAACCAAGAGCCGTCAGGCTCGAAAAATAATGCCCTGACACTGGTAGGTTTGGAAAATATCAGGCCGGGAGCGGGAATCCCCAAAGGTGCTACCACCGTGCCCTCTTCCATCCGAGGAACGGAGAAGGAGATTGCCAAAGCAGCCAGGTCGAGGGCGACTTCTGCTGACTCGGGCTCGAAGGTACCTGACATTCCACCTCTATATGATATAGATTTCGTCCTTCCCTTACGAGTTGTCACTTTGGCTTAGACCATTATTTACATACAGGACTCACCGCCTCGATCAACGACCGCCCGATCCGAGAGCCCAAAAGCTAAAGGCAAAATGAACGAGGAACCTATAGTGTTGAAAGACGCTGCTGGTCATTTACCTAATAAAGATGCTATCATGGTCGAGAGCCACTCGAAATTCGGACATCTACCCATCCCTGTAGCCAATATATTTGGGGTTAACTCTGGCCCCCGATTGGAGAAAAAATTTCTGGCCCCGAGCGTAGACTCGAACCGAAAAAGAGTGGTCTCGTTTATGGTGCCGGCTGATATGAACATGCTATCCTGGCCGATTAGGGTGGCCAGTTATTTGTATCCTCTAGTGACCGCAGAGGACCAGAGGAAGATGAATGAGGTCGATGGCCCCTGGCTTTCTAACGAGGCTCAACAGGCCTTAAACCGGGTACGCCCCATTCTTTTATTTTTATACTTAGCTTTATTTTCCTTTCTCATTCTAACAATTGCTCCCCTTTGTTTCAGGCCTCAGTGCTTCACCATGAAAGCTTCCACTAACTGAGGATGGAAGTGGACCATCTTAAGGATCAGATCGAGAAGCAAACCCAGAGAAGGAATAGCTCAGGAAGCTCTATGAGCAAAACCAAGAGTTTATCTCGAGCTTACCCGACCCCTCCTCTCTTCATTCCGATTTGGAGATGGCCCGAAATGAGGCCATTGAGGCCAGATGGGAACATGACCTCCTAGCAGGGAAGGTAAGGGCTCTGAAGTTCATAATAAGCAGTTAATAGCCAATGCTAATGCTACCCCTTCTCAGGCCCGAGAGTATGTGACACTGATCGACCAGCTTTAGTTTAAGCTTAACGAAATTAAGCCTGAGCTCGAGGCCTTCAAGGGCAAAATGGATGGTATTGCCTCCAAGCGAGATGATCTCAAGGAAGACTTGGCGTCGGCTAAGGATCAGCTCCGTGTGATGACAGAGAAGGCTGATGAGAGGTCGAAGCTAATTGTTGAACTCCGACCGAAACTTGCCTCTGCCGAGTCAGCGCGGGACAATCTTGGCCGTGATAACATCGATCTGCAGGCCAAATACAATGAAGCCCTGGGCCGAATCTTGAGTTTTAATAGGATGTTGGCTCAGTACAAAGCCGATGTAATCGCGGCCGAGAGAAAGAGCGACACTCGGGCCGAGTATATATGGTGTCTATCCCAAAGGGACACTTTATAAGACATTTATGCCACCGGGGTTGACTTATCGGATCATATTGAAGAGGCCAAGAGGCTTGAGGCAGAGGCCAAGGCCAAGTATGATCCCGAAGGGTCGGATAGGGATCTCGAATCTGACGAGGATGATGACGAGAGCTCGGATGAAGATTAAGCTTAAGAGCCTTAGATTTCTTTTTGCTTTTTGCAATTTTCTATGTAGTTTTTTATGTTCTGGAACTCAAGGCCATTTTCAGAGCCTTTGTAAATACTTGATACATATGTACAAGAAAGCTTTTGTGTCACGCAAGGCGATTAGTCATGACGAGTGCCTTACCCCTAATAACCAGACACCTCTACACTTGCTTAACTATTATATAACAACAGGGTGGCCCATATCTGACTCATATCCAACTGTATATGTGTGTATATATATATATATATATATATATATATATGCAAAATATCAAAGTAACAGTGCAAGCCAACTAGGCTGCTATATATGTTGTACGCAAAAGAATAAGAGCCAACAAGGCTACATCATGTACCAACTACATACAACTGTCTACGCACCTCTAACCTGAATGTAAAGCAGTGTAAAGGACGGTACAGGCCCCGCCACACCCATATACATGTATATACATCTCAAAATAGCCTACCAAAATCGACCGCGACCGATCAAGTGGAGCGCACCAAACAGCTAAGGGGAAGTCCTACTGAGCTGGATCGTCTCTCTGTCTACTTGAACCTGCGGGCATGAACGCAGCCCCCCGAGCAACGGGGAGTCAGTACGGATAATGTACCGAGTATGTAAGGCACAAGAATAACAAGTACATAGAAGTCATGAGAGACATCTGAAACATAAAAGCTGATCTCAATATCTGAATGCATCTGTAGCTAACATCCGAGAATATCTACATACTTTGTATAACTGAAACTACCTCTAAGGGCATATGATATGCATAGGTCATAATATAACTGATAGTGTTGTGGAACGTACAACCCGATCCATATATCATCATATAATAGTGTCGAGAAACTATGACCCGATCCATATATAATATAATAATAGTGCCGAAGAACGTACGGCCTGATCCATATATAATAATATAATAGTGGTACCGAGGAACGTACGGCCCGATCCATATATAATAATATAATAGTGGTGCCGAGGAACATACAGCCCTATCCATATATAATAATATAATAGTGGTGCTGAGGAACGTACGACCCGATCTATATATAATAATATAATAGTAGTACCGACGAACGTACGGCCCGATCCATATATGATAATATAATAGTGCGTGTATAACGCCTTCTGGTCATGGGTCAATGTGCATATGATTATGGATGCAATGCATAAATGAAATGAAATGAATACATAGAACTCTCGGAGTGACATGAGGTCGTACTATATCCTATGAACATTCTTTGAGCTAACATCATCAATATAAGAAATCTAAAGACCCATGAACAGAAGGAACAATCATAGACGGGGTATAGGAACATGAAAGGCTGAAGTACTCCTAGTGCTTCTAAGAGTAGAGTAATATGGAAACTCGTTTACTTGCTCGTTCGTTCATATTAGAAGATCATGCCAAAAATGAAAGAAAGGTTAGCCTTAACATACCTTAGGGTATACCTAATGTCCGATGCTTATTTCCCAAGCTTGTAACACTACAACCAAGATAACACGAATTACAATTAGGCCATATACATCTCTTACTATCCATTTCAAGTACGTATGAAACTAAATGGAATTTGGGCAGCATTTCCCTTATAATTCTTACTCCAATCCAACTCCCAAATGGTGCACAACACAAAAAACATCATCAACAACAACAGTAACAATATACAGCAACATAAACAAGTAGAAATCTCTCCAAAAATCCAATCGAAATGTACCTTCAAGGCAACCACATCATCAAGCTAGTTTAGGTCTTTCATATCATTTTTTTCTTCACTTTAAACTAAGGGATTCCTCCACAAACAACTTATGTCAATACCTTCATATCAAAATATAATCAAATCCATGCCAAAACATCTCTCAAAACAGCCCCTAATTTTGGTTTGACTCAATTAACTCACCGCTTCCATAGCTATATTTCCTTCACTTTAAATCACTAAAACTCTTGGTAATCAACTTAATAGCAAAGATAAGAATAGTATACATACCTTAAAGGGGCTGGAATTTCCCAGAACCAAACTTCAAATCCAACTTCTAAGCTCAACAACTTCAATAGAAACCCTAGGAACAACTTCCCTTTCACTAGCTCGGGTTTTCGGGGCTCAGATCTTACTTGGATGATAAAGAAAGGTTTGGAGAGGATAGATGAGTATTAGGGAGAGTTTAGGGTCTTTTTATGTGAGTTGAAATGAAAAAATCACGAAATAGATGCATTTATACATTAGCTGCACTGCCTGAAAATTGATGGGTCGTCGATGTGCATCGACAGATCGTCGACACTTCAACGGACCATAACTCCCAGCGTCGATATTCGAATTCATATCTGTTAGTTGCGTTGGAAAGTAGACTCGCTGAACTTATGAAATCATAGGTTATGGGTTCCGTAACTCCTTGTATTCTAGGAGATATGCCTCCCAAAAGTTGACCCAAAATTTCTGTCCGGAATTCTGCCGAATTTTCTCAAAGTTTCAACAAACTTAATTTCTTCGATTCGCTTAACATCCAACCTTCCCGATACTTACTAAACATTATACCAAGCTCTTATGTATGAAGAATGAGCATGAATAATTCCTTATGACCTTGACGACAACCTCGCCTTTTAAGTCTTCGTCAACTAACTCACGTTACATATAAAAGTACGGGGTGTAACATTTTGCACAGTTTTATTCACCGATTTTTATTGCAGAATATTCCCTTATCCTTTGTGTTTAAGGATTAGAATAGTCATTGACTTGGTTTCGAACTCATCTGATGCGTACTATTGCCTTGGCATGTATTATTGTCTTAAAAATAAAATTTGCAGTGGTGGTGACTCGGTCTCGAGTTTCACCAACATATGATATTGCCTTAGCAAAAATAAAATTCAAAGTGGCAGTGACTCAGTCTCGAGTGTTACCAACATGATATTGCCTTAGTACCGAATTTCAGAGACGATACCTAGGTTGGTTGTTAACCGTTAACAAGTTAATGAATATGTAGTATGCAAAAGCCCTATTTTTCTGTTTGCGAACTTAGACATCTCTAGGTCGCATTGTGTGATCGGGTCGAAATTCAAATGACTTCGAACCTTGTTTGAACCGTAGGCTGCTAAACTAGTTGAGTTGTAGTTTTGGGTTTTTAGACCGCAGTCTTTAACAATTTAGACCGTAGTCCTTCATATTTTAGATCGTAGTCTTTTAACAACTTAAGCTTTTAGCCTTTAGTTTGCACATTTCGGATATTTGAGAGTCCGAAAAAATGTAATATTTATGCAAAAGGAATAGTAAAGGCTAGAATGACACTTTGAGAAATTTTCAAGTTTATTGATTGAACTGGAGGCAAGATTACAATAGTAGCCGCGGCAAGAACAAACTAATCGGGCACGATCCAATCGATCGTTTGGCCCTTACAAAAAATCCTATCGTTCAAGCCTTGGCTTTGAATAGGTATTGATTTGCCCAGGGTATGATAGTCCTCTAGTACTGGAGTTCGAAGTAGAGGCTCGAGTACTATTGATCCGACGCGGCGGGGCCCACCCCTAAGTTCTTGATCTTCTTAGTTTTAGCAACATGCTGTATGACGCTACCTCATTAAAAACCTTGCCGGAAAACCAACCTTGAGACAAAATCGGTCGAAGGGAAAAAGAGTGTAGCACGTGCTTTCAGTCCTAAGTCTATGTTTTCTTGACTTCCATTGTGCTGCTTCCGATGTCCACTCTGATGTATGCCTGCATGGTTAGCTTTGAAAGAATAGAAAGGTAAAGATTGTTCATACCTTAGCAATAGTATTGTTTTAAGTGCGCCACCTTCTAGTTGTTTGGAAGTTGTTTTCCATTTTCAAACTCGAGCTGATAGGAGCCTTTCCCGGTTATGCCGGTGACTCTACATGGTCCTTCCCAATTCGGGCCCAATTTCCCTTCATTGGGGTTCTCTGTACGGTCGTAACGATCTCGATGCATTCCTCAAAAATTGATTGTCCTCGACCCTGATTTTTGACTGATATTTGTTGTGTACGTCGGCCCATGTGATTGCTTGGTATTCGACCAAATTTTGCTTCAATTCTGGAGATGTAATCGAACTTCTTGGGTTGAGTCCCTGAGCAAACGCTTAAATGGCCTAATCATTTTGTTCTGGTGGTAGGTCCATACGCTTCATTTGAAACCGGGCTACAAACTCTCGGAGTGTCTCGTTCTCCCGCTGCTTGACATTGAATAGGTCTGATTTTCTCGTTTTCACTTTTATGGCACCAGCATGAGCTTTGCAAAGGCATCTGCAAGCATCGCAAAAGAATAAATAGAATGTTCGGGTAAATTGCGATACCATACCATTGCTCTTTTTCGACAAGGTCTCCCCGAATTTCTTGAGCAGCACCGACTCTATTTCGTCTTTTTTGAGGTCATTGCCCTTGACAGAGCATGTGTATGCGATCACATGCTCGTTTGGGTCGGTGCTCCCATTGTATTTGGGAATATTAGGCTTTCGGAATCTCTTCGGGATCGGCTTCGGCGCAACACTTCGGGGGAAAGGCATCTGAATAAACTCTTTGGAGTCTGGTCCCTTCAATACCAGAGGTGCTCCTGGGATTTGATCCACCCTCGAATTATAAGTTTCCACTTTCTTATCATTTGCCTCTACCTGCTTTGTCAGCTTTTCGAGCTTTCTCATCAGTTCGGCAGTTTGCCCGGGGCCGTTTCCGTTGTTCTCAGCAATGGGCCTCTCCTCCCTCGGGGCGGTATTTTCGGTCTGTTCGGACTGAATAGCGTTGGCGCTCGATTCTGGTTTTATAATCGAGCTATGACCGTTTGTTGGGCCTGCAATTGTGCCTTAGCCATTTCTAATTGATTCCTGAGCCGTTGCAATATGAATCCGTTGCCTCCATCTGCATGCGCGTCACGTACCAATGACCGGTCGGTATTCACATCATTTTGAGAGGGATGATCAGCTTCGTTTGGATCAACTGGGGGTACGTCGTTGTCATTTTCCTCGTGGTGGCTTGATTTAGCATGAAAGTTAACAGAGTGAGAGTCTGACATGTTGAATAGTCCTGAAATCAAACTTCAAAGAGCAAGCGAAAAATAACGTGCGTTATTGGAGTTCCTATAAAACCACCACTATTATCCTAGGCCCCACGGTGGGCGCCAAACTATTTACCCTTAAAATAGATAACAATTAAATTTATACACGGTTCAAAGGATATGCGGTTTAATTTAATACAAATGATTATGAAGCAATTAATAGTAGTGCTAAAAGCGAGTAAGAACAATCAAACTACGGTAAGGCAATGATGGGTCCTGGGAAGCGACCGATCGGTTGACTCGGGTCCTGGGAACCGGGCTCGAGTTACAGTGGTCAAGTGATGAACAATGATAGAACACTTAGAGAGATAGATAAACACTTAGAATCAAATTGTATTGCTTAGTATGTTTGTGCATATGAAAACTGGCCGCAAGAAAAAGGGGGCCCTCCTCCTTATATAGTAGAGGAGTCCTAACCCTAATATAAGTCTAAATAAGGTATAAAATCTTCAGTTACTGACAAGCGAAATCGGCGCTGCCATATCCGACTGATAGCGGATATTTCGGACCCTCATTTATCATTGTTAACCGCCTTCTCGTCCTATCTCGATTTTTAGTTCCAACCGGACTCAATGATCCGGGATCAGATGTGCTCGATCTTGCTATAATCCAACACTTGAGCCGACCCCGACTGGGATTCGTCCGATCCAAAGAATGACCATCATGATCTTACATTTCTTGTCGGGAAACCGAGGGTATCCTTGCCCTCGGTTTTGCCCGTATACAAAATACCGACTAAGCATTATTTTCAAATCTTGGTCAACCTAGGTAACAGTTCAAAACTTGTCTATGAGCTTGTTTGGATGGGATTAAAAAAAGCAGCTTGTAGCCCAACTTTTTTTTTTTTTTTACTTATAAGCTGTTTTCAGCTTATAAGTTGTTTTAGATAAGCTAAGCCAAACGGGCCCAATTAATTTTTTGGGCTTATTTTAAGCACAAAATGGCTTATAAGCTGGCCAGCCAAATACTCAAAAAAGTTGAAAACAGCTTATAAGTTGTATTCAGCAACTTATTAGCCAATCCAAACGGGCTCTATATCATGCATCAGTTTTAGGAGAACCGTCAGGATGAAATGTACATGCCTTTTAAGGATACTAGAAGAAAATAAATAATATGAAACTTCACCAAGCAAAACTGAATTACGTCCAGGTTTTGACCGTCTTCCACAGGTCCACAACTGTTGGAAATCTTACGGAAAATACTTCATCGCTAACACGTGTAGGGACTTTTCTTCATCACGAACACTTGTAGGGACTTCTCTTCATCACGAACACTTGTAGGAACTTCTTCTAAGCTTGAGGAAAATACTTGATCACGAACACTTGTAGAGAATTCTTCGTAGCTTCGAGGCATGCCAATGGCACCGTCCTTAAGGATATTTCACCCGTATGGGTGTATCCCCCCAGATTCAACAAGCTCTTCTAGTACAAAACTAGGAGTAAGAATCTAACAAAGATTTCTCAAAGTAGAAAACCCAAGACACTATAATTTATAAGGAAAATATGGTTTTGTATATATCACCTCTCGCTAATGAAAATAACTTAAGTATATATAGGTTCAAACAATTAATAATGTCAGCTAATATATTAGCCAAGTAACGTATATGGTAAATGGCATCACAAATGATGATTTCATCATTAACAACATATAAAGAGCTATTTAATGTAGTAAATGTTCTGCTATAACGTTGCTCACTTTGATTACAAGTTAAAGACCATTCAATTTGGTCTTAGAGACAACGTTTGTATTTAAAATAATGACTCATTAATATATACTAAAATAATGAATTAAAAACTTCTTTTTGAGATATTTAATTCAATATTTTCACAACAATCCCCCACTATCTCAAAAAGAATAAAAAGGAATAGAATGAAATAAGTCGTTTTGCTGGGTTTTCACATATGAGTACAATGCGTCGAATCTGGTGTCTCGTAGACTATGAACCAGACCTAGATAAAATAAGATTAAACTTACATAACAATTGGTGAAGTATAACACTTCTATGAACCAAAAATTCTTTTGTAAGCCCATTGTCTTATTCTATCACATCATACTCGCACAATCTTTGTCGTTATCGCGGTTTTGCGCTAAGAGGCCATGCGCGTGTCCTGGTATTCATGAGTGCTCTAGAAATACGTCACAATTTCATAGGAGCGGCACCACTCCACACTCATAGGTCCACCCATCAAGTGTATTCTCCAGCAGAGCAATACACCACCTATAAAGGATATGGTAATGGATTAAGAGTTTATAGCTCAACCTCACTTTGCCTTGCATTTGCACTATATTCACACACCATAGGAAGGGACATAATTTAATAGTGCACTTTTGATCAACTAATGACTTGTTATTACCCATATGAACCTAATTCATCGGATCTCCAATCACATAGGTTGGGTTACCATCATTGTTGATCTTCTCAATTGACAAAAGTCTCATTCCCCTCGATGTTTCTTTTATTCTTGTGAATCGGCCAAATTCATCTCAGACTTCGCACAATTATAAAAACTATCACATCTCACAATAGCGCTATTAAGAAATTATTTTCTCACACAACTAATGTTGTTTGGCAATCACAATATATACATGTTGGTTTTATCCCAACCTCAATACTCACTAAGAAGCATCTTAACCTCATCACTAGCCAACTTCAAACCATAAACTCATATTTCATTATGGTCTACTTGGCTTATTTTCATATTGATTATTACACCCCCACAAAGGGTAAACACATACTCACTAGTGGATTTTGAGATCCACTCAAGATCATTGTATCCTCTCTAGTACATCAAATATTAATTCACTATAACACTTATCCATCAATTGGTTCTTTTCAAAACCATGTACCGAGAAAAGAAATAACACCATACTTTTTTTTTTTTTTCAAAAACATTTTGAATAACAAGACCAACTGAAATATTATCACTTTTAAAACATTCTCTCAAAACAACTCTAGTAAGATATCATGACCCCCATAATTTCAAAAATTTCAAAGTAAGGACTTTCATGACTCATAACACCGTAACCCCCACATTTTCAAAGTGTTTAAGATAGGGAAACAATAGTTTCATAACCTCATAAGTAGTATTACTAATTCTCATAAAACATTTCATCTTATAAATAACAAGCTAATAATATAACTCACCCAAATAGCTATACTCACAATATGTCATCATCAATAAATATTTTTAAGAAAAACAATATGAGAAAAATAAGTATCGATATTAAAAGTATTTTTTAAAAATAGTAAGCACATATAAATCATAATTCCAATACTTATTGTCCACAATTTGGAAATAGCCTCATCATCTTCAAATAGAGTATTCACTCCAATGATAACACCAATATTTTTCAAAAATAGTTTTAAGAAGATTTTTTTTATTTTATATTATTCTAAGACCTTGAATAGTTCTTGAATCACCAACACAAGTAAATCATTTTTCTTCTTCTTCAACTTGAGTGTAGAACTCAAAATTAACTTTACTTGCACAAATATGATTAGTAGTATCAAAGTCATCTAACACCCAATATCTTACATTAGCCACAAGATTTACTTGAGAAATGACCACAAAAATTATATCATCCGCTTAACCAAAATTATTTTTACTTAGCGGGATTGTCATTTCTCCTAATCTTCTTCAACATTTTAGGAGTACGATGGCTTAATTTGCCCCACAAAACAATCATAATTTCTCATTAACAATTTGATTAAACAATTTTCAGAATCTCACTGAATATCACCAACCAAACAATATTTGACAATCTCATATTAGTTTTTCCGTTGAGCTAATTTGTTTAACTCACAAGTTATATATCATAAAACTATGATAATGTACACAAAAGAAAGATCATCTAAAGAACAACATGCTTCATATACTTTGTTACGTAATATGATAATTATTACCGGAAACCAAACCTTTGAGCAGAATCGTCCAATTAAATTAAAAGAAACCAAGTGAAATAAAAAATATAGGCATGAGTAGATGACCAATCAAAAAATATATTCTCGGGATGACATAATATCAAGTCTCAAGGGCCTATCATAATACTCCGTATTTCTTTTTAATGTCCTTTTGAGATATCACACACTAGTGATCCAACAACAAATTTTCACCATAAAATCTCATTATTTTAAACCCCCATGCTAAACTCTTTTGGTATCTCCCATATTCAAACATCAAGGTAAATTTCTTAAATAAATAAATTTTTATGCCCCATATGTTGAATTATATAACTACACAAAATCTACGCTAAAACATAATCTTAGGCGCATCCTAGTACAAGCAAAAACATACCTGGAACTTAGACAGATTGTACTAAGTTATTCTCTTTCAATTTTCCGTAAGAATAGTGTGAGAAATATCCTTAAGATTGTTGGAAATCTTACGGAAAATACTTCATCGCTAACACGTGTAGGGACTTTTCTTCATCACGAACACTTGTAGGGACTTCTCTTCATCACGAACACTTGTAGGAACTTCTTCTAAGCTTGAGGAAAATACTTGATCACGAACACTTGTAGAGAATTCTTCGTAGCTTGAGGCATGCCAATGGCACTGTCCTTAAGGATATTTCACCCGGTATGGGTGTATCCCCCAGGATTCAACAAGCTCTTCTAGTACAAAACTAGGAGTAAGAATCTAACAAAGATTTCTCAAAGTAGAAAACCCAAAGACACTATAATTTATAAGGAAAAATATGGTTTTGTATATATCACCTCTGCCAATGAAAATAACTTAAGTATATATAGGTTCAAACAATTAACTAATGTCAGGCTAATATATTAGCCAAGTAACGTATATGGTAAATGGCATCACAAATGATGATTTCATCATTAACAACATATAAAAAGCTATTTAATGTAGTAAATGTTCTGCTATAATGTTGCTCACTTTGATTACAAGTTAAAGACCATTCAATTTGGTCTTAGAGACAACGTTTGTATTTAAAATAATGACTCATTAATATATACTAAAATAATGAATTAAAAACTTCTTTTTGAGATATTTAATTCAATATTTTCACAACAACTGCACCCACTCGACCATGGAATCAGCTGCACGAGTGAACACAGGATCTATTCGTCCCAGCTGCTCTTTCACGGCTCCTGCAATCTCAATCACGCAATCTTCTGCTGTTTTTGCTGCCGGAGTCAATATCCTTAAAATTACTAATTAAAAATATATAAATTTAAAAGTATTTTACATGAAAACGATGAATGGCGGAAATACAATGGAGAGGTAGTAAAAATGGCTTGGTGGTATGTTAACGAATTGGTCCACTACTGAAACAAGACTTCATAAGTTTAGGAACTTGAGCATGGAACAAAAAACAGGAAGACTCAACCGCTATTCGAAATCTTAGTGAAACACTGAAATTCTTATCTCATGTTTTGCTTTTCATGAAAAAAATACCAATTGAAGTGGAGGGTTATAGTCCAAGGTTTTTGTTTTGAGAAGGTATTTCCTGGATTACCAAAAATGAAATTACGAATAAAATATTAAAGAACTTCATCAAACTATAAGTGCTTATAAGCTTAAAAATCATAAGTTGGGGTAATCACCTTAATTTTTAGCTGAGCTTCTTTTTTTTTTTTTTTTTTTTTGGCTTATCAAGCGCATATATAAATAAAAAAGTGTTTAATATAATTTGACGAGCTTATAAGCTTTAGCTGAACACCCTCTTAATCTGTAGAAATTTGCGCGTTAATATAGAGCATGTAAAGAATACTGTCCGAAAATTTCTTATTATTTAGTAATGCATTAAAAAGGGTCCAAATGGAGCAAATGAATCAGAGATTTTATATAAACAGCGCGGATTTTGTTACATTTTGACGAGTTCATTTTCTCTTGTAGAATATGTTAGACGGTGAATTTAGTGATCGGTCACGTATAGAAAAAAAACGTATACTCTTAAATGTGAAACTGATTACAAGTTAACCTAACATGTATAGTCCTTTATGTTTAATACTGGTAACAGCAAATTTGAGACCATTATTATCGCGTTGAATTCAAATTTCACATCTTAAATAGCTATTCAGTCATTGAGATCCGATGTAAAGAATCAAATGAGAATGATGAGGATGTCCAAGCGCTTCGTTTAAACTCGTTGAATTTAAGCAACATCAATTCAATTTTTTTTTTTTCTAATACTCTCTCTGTTCATTTTTACTTGTCATGTATACTAAAAGTAGATGTCAATTTTTACTTGTTCAGTTAACCAAGAGATAATACCATCTCATTCCTATTTTACCCTTATAACTAAATTTATCATCTCATTCATATTTTACCCTTACAACTAATTATTGAGTTGGAAACTTCAAGGAATTGTTAGTGGCTTTACAACTTTAAACTATGTTTGATTGATTTCGACCATTAGATGACTTAGTAATAACTAGGGATGATATAATAAAATTATCATTCAATTTATGACCCCTTACCCCCTGTTTGGATGGTGGTTTCCCGTGGTTCATTAATGTATGGTTTTTTATGAAACCATGTTTGTTTTCATTGTTCTTAAAATTATATGGTATGGTGTTGTAAACTCGTAGTTCATCTCATGGTTATATAATCATGAAAAGTCCCAATTTTTGTAACCACGGATTTGGTGATTTTTCCGTGGTTACGTATTTCATTTCTCCATTATATCCCACCCTCCACCTTTCACCCCACCCCACGCCCACGCCTACGCTACCACTCACCCCCACCCCGCCCGCCCCACGCTCCACCATCCACCCCTACTCTACCACTCACCCCCACCCCACCCCCCGCCCTACCACCCATCCCCACGCCCAACTACCCCACTCCTATGCCACCCACCCCACAACCTCTCACCACCGCCCAACCCCACCTCACACCACCCACCCCTCCACAACCCCCACCCACTACCCCTCACCACCACCCAACCCCATCCTCACAACCACTCACCCCCCACCCTACCACCCACTCTCCCTCACCCTACCACCCACTCACCCTGACCCTACCATCCACTACCTACTTATTTTTTAAAGTTCCTATTTTATTCTTTACCTGAGTTTTATTAATATATATAAACTAATTTCTATTTAAGAGTTAAGGGTATTTTAGTAAACTTATAAGTTATTATATAGTATAATATTGTCAAATCAAACAATACAAATGTTATTAAACCACAACAAACGATACAGTCTATCCAAACATTATGTTCATTAATACAGTACAATACAATACAATACCATACTGTACCATACCATACTGTACATTAATGAACCACGGGAAACAACCATCCAAACAGAGGGTTAAGAGATGTGCCACGTCAATACAGGACAAGTAAAAATTGACTGAGAGGGGTAAGATCATAATCTATTTTAAATACCAGAATTTGTTGGAAAAGTTAAAGTAACGAAAAACTAAAAAAAAAAAAAAAGAATTAAATACATATTTGAAAGGATCTGAGCATTTATTATAAACAATTTTATCGCAATGGATGAAGTAGTCCGAGAATTCTATAATACCCTTTGAAAGTCATGCACAACCATGTGCAAAACTATAAAACTCAATATTCAATTGCACGTATTACCCGATTCTCTCCCGCACATATAACTTGATTTTGGATTCATATATGAACTTGGTGCGACAAATCGACAAGTGTGAGATATTTTTTTAGCAACGACAAGTGTGAGAATGGACTTGCCAAAGAATGTCTAAAAAATCTGGGTTTCCAAACGGCAAGCCCCAAGGCAATGCCCAATAATTTTACTAACTTATGTGGAAGCTATTGCACAACACATGTGACATCACTGTACAATCAGCAGAGGTCATGTGCTCAAGTCTCACTTCCTCATCTAAACAGACGAGACACTAATGACCAAGTAGAGTACTTTGAGGTGTGAACAAGCTAATTCGGATAACTACACAAGCTAACTCGGATACAACAGTTATCTGAAAACAAGGAAAGGAGAGAATAAGCTATTAGAAAAAGGAAATTTTTGTTTATTTATTTGTCTCAACAATATTGAATTAAGATAATTACAAAATTAAGAAAATTAAGATAATTACAACACTTAAGAGACCAAGAAACACCTGACTATTTTCAACTGTCTCGTTCTACAATAATCAGAGAAAATCGTTAACTACAGAACTATTCATGCCAGAGAGGGGAGAGTTAAATAGCTTTCCTTCAAATTTCCAACTCGTAAAAGCACAAACTGTTGGGAATTCTATTTTTCATTTCCCTAACTTGTTAACCAAAGAAAGATTAAGCCAAACACATTTCATCTCTTACCTTAGTGGTCAGGCTTTGTATACCATAATAACCATATGGTTTAGTCATTCATAGAATAGAGGACTGCAAGCATAAACCGATTTGAGCTTTTATACAGCATATTTGTGGAGTAAAAATATGCTGTGTAAATCTACAAGCCGACACTAAGGTATGTACTTGCAAGAAGAAACAGAAGCAGCAAGCATTACACCGTTTATTTCCCCTTTCCTGTTGAGTCTCACATAAAATGAACCAAGCATTAAGAGAGCCAGAATGTAAACCAAGAAAACATTATTTTCAAATCTTGGTCAGCCTAGGTAACATTTGAAACTTGTCTATATTATGCATCAGTTTAAGGAGAACCGTCTGGAATAAATGTACATGCCTTTTAAGGATACTGGAAGTAAATAAATAATATGAAACTTCACCAAGCAAGACTAGATTACGCTTGGGTTTTGACTGTCTTCCAGAGCTGCACCCACTCGACCATGGAATCAGCTGCACGGGTGAACACAGGATCTATTCGCCCCAGCTGCTCCTTCACGGCTGCTGCAATCTCAATCACACAATCTTCTGCCGTTTTTGCAGCCGGAGTCAATCTCATTGATTGAAAGAATGGAACAACTTCTTCCATCAGCTTCACCCCCTCCCACTCTTTCTTCAAACTCTCTATGGCATCGCCTCTTTCTTTCCTCCACACGTATGGAAGCCCAGTTTTCACACCATATCCTAAGTGATCACATACGACCTTAACACACATACCGGTCCATATATCCTCCACAGTTTCCCACCTGAACTTTCCTTCTTTTGCCAACCTGAAAGATGGCAGCAAAGCAGGTCCCACCAACTCACGATCAAACGCTATATTGATTCCACTGAGAGGCATCAGGGACCTAGCTGGTACAGTGAGGACAGCATCAACATATCGAGTGTTCCTCAGCGCCGGCTTGAGGGCTTGTGTAGGTGCATCAAGATCTGCTAAATTAAGCCACAGTCCACATGACAGAGCACACGAGACACCACTTCGCAAGCTAAATGGGTAGCCGCGAACAAAATCAGCTCCTTTACAGTAAGGATCGTAGAGGGTATTAAAGAAAAATGGGGTGGCAGGATTTGCGAGGTTATTGATATGCTGGGCGATGGCATCGACTTGGATACCCTCATTATTCTTAGCTGGAATGCAGTCAGCATCTAATGAGATGATATATTTCTTCTTTGACAAGAGATAGCCAAAATATCGGCATGAGTAACCAGAGAAAGTTACAGCATTCAAAGGTCCAATAATTCGTTGAATATCAGCTTTTGTATAGGTATCATAATTAAATCCACCGGGAATTTTAAGTTCTTCTTTGAGGTCAGGATCTTTGATAATTATCAGGTGAAATCGGGAGAATACTGCTCTCCATTCTTCCAGAAACGAAGTAAGATCTGGTTCAATTGCAGCAATCACAATATCTACCTCATCATCTTTGACGCTGAATTGAGACATTTTTTAAGGCTAGCAATGAACAAAAGCAAGAACAGGCTTTGTTGTCTTGAGAAATGGCAAGAATCTTTTGCAATAATTGCTTGCTACTAAACAATATCAGAATTTCTCAGAGCATCCTGAAATATACAGTAATAAAGATTACATCTTGAATCATGATGCTACAGAAGGATTTAAAAACAAAAAACTTACTAGTAGGAAGCACAGGAGTAACAACACAACGGATGTTAAATGAAGCAATTAGTGAGAGGATTTCTTCTTTTCCAGTTGCAATAAACACCTTCAAAATCTTTTCATTTAGCTTGCCAGCTCTCAATGTCCTCTGCCAAGAACAGAAAGTTAAGACTGTTATCACATGTGAACCTACTCCAACGTGATCAAGTAGATGGATCTTCACAAAAATTTATAGAGTTTGTCATGATTAGATCTGCCAATGAGAGGTTTTCCAGTTCTCATTCGGACATTTAATAATTGCATTATTAATGAACTTAAGGAGCAGTAACTGCATTAAGAGTCCACCGCTACTAAATTGGTACAGTCTACAATCTGTACGCTGTAGAAGTTCAGACAGTGCCATATTGTTAAGTGCAGAAAGAAGCGCAGATATGAGATTTGCCTCCTAATTTTACTCGGTGAATACCACTTTGAATACAAAAATATGGCCTGCCATAGTTTTACAGGTTGAAGTACTAACGTGTAAAGAGTAGCACTAGAGTGGAGAAGTGGCGCAATCACACAACTATGGACAAGTAACTGCAGAAGGATAAAACATGTATCGCCTAGTTCAGAATTCAGGCACATCAGCTACTCCAACGATTAAGACCCTTACTCAATTTTTAATTTGTGCATTACAGATGCCTACTTCTCTTGATATGGACCAAAACAAAGTAACTCTGCAACAGCTCATGGGAAGGTCCATGCAGATGGTAATAGTATCTGATTTCTTTTCACTGTTTGAGTTCAGCCCTTTTAGGGCAAAGATGGGAAAATGCCAACCCAACCACAGTCAAAATCTATATAACTAAATGCTGCAAAATTTATCCAGAACAAGTTAACTAATGCAACTATTATTTGCCATCCATCAGTTATCCTGATAATCTAGTCTTTAAACGACCAGACTATTTTTGTCTCCCAGATACTGAATCAAAACAAAGAAGAGGTATAATTTGCTCTGCTTTAGCTGCTGATAGCCTGATACCAAAGTTGGAGCTAAAAGTTGGTTGTCAGGTTCAGGTATAATTTCCCATTACTTGGTCATAGTTGATAATTTGAAGCAGCGAGACAACTATGACCATGTGAGGTACAGGTTTGATTAAGTGTTTGTAACATGGAAAGAGATTTTAGTGGGCACTGTTTTTTTCACATACATGTGTATAAAACTATTCATGCCCATCTTGCAGTAGGCAAGCTACTTTCTCTAAATCATACACATTCAGTAAATAAATGCAATCAAGCTCCTTAATGATCACTTGGAAAATGCTATATATTTGACAAATGACTATTTTTACCATTCAAAAACCTCGGGGTTCTCATAAAGTTTAGATATACTTTAGGTTAGCAGAAATTTTGAGAAAGGAAGCGCTTCTGGAAAAGCTCAAACTGAGCCAAAGAAACTACTTTTCTCTTGTCAAAACTTATGTATCAATTCTATAGATCATTTAGCCCAACCATCAAATCAATATGTAAATTGTTTAGGTAAATTTACCAAATTAAACATGTCTTTTACAAAATAATAATTCCACAAATTGTTGAAGTGCTTATATAATCTTCTGCAAGTCACTCTTTTTTTTAAAAGAAACATTCAAAGAGTATTTCTCCAAAGCTACTCCCTCCAAATGAGCACCCCCCCACCCCAAGAGAAAAAGAAAGCACCAGTTAGGGTATAAATGTTAAATGTCTTCTAATTACTGATTGTCCCAAAAAAGGAAAGAAACGATAACCAACAATATCATTTTTAGCTACTTTAATCATTCAATTTCTATTCCACCTTTCACACAGCATTGGCAATCATGTAGACTGGACATACCGATGTGCCAAAAAAATAGCCGACATTCTTTAGATAAACATTAGATACGAGAAGAAAACAAAAACATACCCAATATAGTCCCACAAGATGTTGCTCAGACTCTTCAAAAATGTCGATGGGTGCGTGCCGGATCCTCCAAACGTAGTGCATTTTTGAAGGATCCGACACAGGTGCGGCAACATTTTTGAAGAGTCCAAGCAACATAGCCCACAAGTGAGGTCTGGTGAGGTTGAGGTGTACACGGAACTTACCCCTGCCCTTGAGGGGGTAGAGAGGCTGTTTCCGATAGACCCTCGGCAGATACGACAAACCAAAATTAAAAAACTAGTTATCACAACCCCGTATTTAATTAATACGCTGTGTAGGGCTAGGTCAAAATGTAGAAGGGAATATTCTCCTACTCTTACATGACAAAGTCTGAACAACACATTGCTGAATTAAGATCATGCTTCGAAAAAATAAAATAAAAAAAGAAGTGAATTACGATCATCTTGTTAAGCAAAAAAAGTCTGATGAATCCGATAATTATCGAAGTACAAGCTCAAACATAAAAACACCACATTCTTTCTCTTTTGGATCTGGATAGATATATCACATAATAACAGTCAAAATGAAAAAAAAAAAAAAAAAAAAAAACTCAGAACTCTTTACAAAATTCTTTCAGCATTGATGATAACTGAATACCATTTACAACACGATAACAAAGGGGAATCCACGAAGGGAAATACCCAAAAAAGGAAAAAATCAGATCACATCACAGAAAAATTACACAAAATATGCCCAAATTGAAAGATGCAAAACCCATAAATTACAAAAGCAAACAGCAAATAATAGATGCATAACAAGTGCAAGCCACAGATCTGTTTCCTTTAATTTACATTTCGATAGTTCCGCACCGACTTCAAAAAGAAGCCAGAAAAGAAGGAACTGTTAAGTATATATTTATATAACTGAAAGATATGATAGAAAGAACCCACAAAAGAAAAAAACCTAGAAATGCATCAAGAATCAGATCATAGCACAACCAAGTTAAATAAAGAAAAAAAAAAAGCAAAGGGATTGAAACTTACATCAGATTGAGTGTAGAAAAAAAAACTCATAAAAACAAACAAGTGTAAAGTGGGGTTACCAGAAAAAGGTCATGAAGAATGTGTTCAGGCAAGAAAGAGAGATCAGAATAAGAGGAAATATTGACAAGGGCAGAGTCAATAGTGAGAGAAACAAGGGAAGGCGGGTCGGTTCTCATTCATTTATCGCCCCTTTAATCACTGCGTTACTCTCTCTCTCACACATGTGACACTCAGCACAATGTCAAAGCAATCACTTTTGTACAATGGATAGAATTGGTACTTGGAAGGGAAGCTACCAGGAAAAAGAAAAAAGAAGAAAAAGACCTACCTGTTATAAAATAAAAACTATAAAGTAAGTAAGCGGAAGAAAATAATAAAGAGAGGTAAGGTTGTATTACTTCCTTTTTAGCTCACTTCAAATCTATAAATAAGCCTTCTATTTATAGAAGGGAAACAATCAGATTGGTGGCAAAGCCAATCTAGAAAAGGCTCCACGTTTAGTGGCCAAGCCACGTGGTGGCCAAAAGAAACTTAATGACTAAGTTATTTATGATAACTTAATGGACAACCATATTCATAATACTCCCCCTTGGATGTCCATTAGTTAGATGATGTGTCATTAAAACCTTATTAGGAAAAAACCCTACGGGAAAAAGCCTTAATGAAGGAAAAAGAAACGCGTATACATATCTTTGAGGGCTACCTCATTGAAAACCTTGCCAAGAAAACCCGGAAACCAGACAAAACCTTGGATAGGAAAAAGAGTGTAGCGCGTGATACACTCCCCCCCGATCAAGACCACGATTGAGATGTGGAGTCTTCGCATTCCCGATCTTGAATATATCATCTTCTCAAGAGTTGAAGTTGCAGTTTTGGTGAACAACTGCAAGGATTGTCACTGAATCAGTTTGTTGTACATCAATATCACCATTTTTCAATCATGTGTGAAGAATAACTTTGGTGAAATGTCTTGTTCTATCTCCTTTGTACGAAGCCCCTTTAGTTGAGTTATGCATGCGCATTGTCTTTCATATAATCTTGTAGGTATTTTTGTATCACACTTCAAGCCACATCTTTCTCTAATGAAATGGATCACCGATCTCAACCACACACATTCTCTACTTGCTTCATGAATAGCGATTATCTCGGCGCTGATTTGAAGAAGTAGCAACACGGATCGCTTGTCGATCGCCATGATATAGCGCATTCGTATGTGTAAACAAAGATAGCTTTGTTTGAGATCGAGCTTTATGTGGATCGGATAAATAACACGCGTCTGCATAACTAACAAGATACGTACTACCTTTGTTAGTATAAAACGTACCCATATCGCTAGTTCAGCGGATATCGCAATATATGTTAATCCCGTTCCAATGCCTCCGTGTAAGGAGAAAGAGCCATATCTTGCTAGCAAATTAACGAAAAATGCTATGTAGTCTTATAGCATTAGCAAGATACATAAGTGCACCTATTGCACTAAGATATGGTACCAATTTGCCCAAGTAGCTCTTCGTTTTCTTCTGCGAGGTCTGAATGGATCTTTGCTACCAAGTGAGCGAACAACCATGTGAGTACTTAAAGGATGCGCATTGTCCATGTAAAACCGCTTTAAAACTTTCTCTATATAAATGAGATTGATGGATAAAGATCCTTTGTGAAATGTTTAATTTGTGCACCAAGACGAGCTTTGTCTTTTCCGAGATCTTTCATCTCAAATTCTTCCTTCAAATATTCAATCGCCTGTTCGAGCTCTTTCCGGAGTTCCAACGAGATTTATGTCATCAACATAAACGGCAAGTATAATGAACCCCGATTTTGTTTTCTTAATAAAAACACGTGGACAAATGGCATCATTTGTGTATCCTTCATTTATCAAGTACTCACTTAAGCGATTATACCACGTGCGCCTCGATTGTTTTAAACCATATAATGATCTTTGTAATCCGATTGAATACATTTCCCGAGACTTTAAACCAAATGCTTCGGGCATTTTATATCCTTCGTGATTTTCATATAAATTTCATTATCAAGTGAGCCATAAAGATAAGTTCGTAACCACATCCATCGTACGTATTTGAGGTTTAATATACAAATTAAACCGATAAGGTATCGAAATGTTATAGCATCCATAATCGGTGAATACGTTTCTTCATAGTCAATGCCGGTTCGAGAGAGATCCTTGTGCAACAAGGCGTGCTTTGTATCGTACAATTTCATTTCTCTCATTTCTTTTCCGTACAAAGACCCATTTGTGGCCAACCGGTTTTACACCATTAGGCGTTTGGACTCACAGTCCAAAAACCTCACGTTTAGCAAGTGAATTCACCATTGAATTGCTTCGCCATTTTGGCCAATCATATCTTCGTCGACATTCTTCGACGGATCGAGGTTCCCCGATCCTCACCGCCTTTCATAATATTTAGTGCAACATTATATGCAAAAACACTATTCACCACAATTTTCGAATGATTCAAATTGACCTCATCACCAAGAAACTTAATGATAGTTCTTTACTCACCGGAGTCTCGGTTTGCCGATTTCTTCAGAATATCGTGATTAATCGGATCTTGAACCTCTTCAAGAGATCCTTTCATAAGGTCATTCCGATCATTGTTTGTATTTCTTTTCTAGATTTTTATCCTCGGGAGCCCACGGTCACCACGCTTGTGCGTGATGAGATTCAGAGGCTATGACACTAGTATATTGTCCCTTTGGAACGTCAATTCGAATAGGCACATTCTCCGTGGGGATATGCGACTTAGTTATTCTTTCAACCGCAAATCCGTCCGGCATTTGATTTGCTATTTTCTGTGTTTTTGACGATCTGATCTCCGCTCACATATAGGGGCACGTGGATCAAAATGAGATAGTGATGAAACTTTCCACGCAATTTCTCTTTTGGTTTCTTCTTTCTCTCTCCCCCGAACACGTGGGAAATTTGTTTCATCAAATCGACAATCCGCAAATCGTGCAGTTGAATAAATCTCCCGTTAATGGTTCAAGGTAGCGAATACGTAGGTGATTCAAACCCAACATATATTCCTAACCTTCTTTTCAAATTATCTAGTCATGTCATGCAGTATCACACATACACAAGACAACTAAAGATTTGAGAGATAAGCAATATTTGGTTCTACGATAAACACTAATCGTGACGGGAGTATTTATTATAATGACTCTGGCCGAGGCTTAAGGCGGATGCCGTACGTAAGATAGCATTTACCCCAAACGGCTGGTAGTAACCGTGTTTTCATAAGTAATGGTCTTGCTATCAATTGCAAACGCTTAATAAATGACTCAAAGAAGGCCATTTTGGGAACATTAGCTACGGATGTTCAACTTTTATCCCAATCGATAAACAATAATCATCAAAAAAAGCTTGGGATGTAAATTCTCCAAAGATTATCAAGACGTATAGCCTTAATAGGATAATCCGGGAACTCTGTGTCTCCTGTTTATTATTTGTGCCAATAACTTCACAAACGCCAGTTATGACGATATAGAGCATACATGACCACTCAAGACGCATCTATTAGAACCATAAAATATCTCAATGACCCACAAGATGGGTGAATAGGTCCACATATATCCCCATGTATACGCTCTAGAAAAGCGAGATTCAACGTCAACTTTCTGTTGGTGATGGCCTGGTTATCAATTTGCCTTGGATGACAGTTTTTTCTACACATAAAAATTCATCGTCAAGAATCTTCGTGTTTTAAGTGATGCCACTTTGAATTTTCAATAATTCGTCTTATCATTATCAATCCAGGATGACGATCCGGTCATGCCAAAGCATAAAAGTTCCGAATCGTTAAACTTCGGGTTTACGATTGAGTGCGTTTCAATTGTACTAATTTCGCATAGTACAGCCAAGACAAAGTTGGTAATTTCTCCAAAACATATTTACGGCGGAGACATTCTTTGTAATAATAAGATATTCATCATTTGTTACACTTAATGTCTCGACGTGATACCCATTACGGCGATATCTTTGAAACTCAACAAGTTTCTTGGGGATCTAGAAGAGAATAATGCATCTTCTATAATAAGTTTCGCCCCTTTAGGTAGAAATATAGTAGCTCTTCCGAGCCTTCAATTAATTTCGAATTGCACAAATTGTATTAATATTTCCTTTTTCTACGCAAGTGAGAAAAATATTTCTCATCTTTGAATATAGCATGCGTTGTTCCACTATCAATCACACAAATATCTTCATGATCGGTCATTGATCCAAATAATGTTCGAGGATTTTCCATATATTCTTCAAAACGAAAGAATAGACAAAGTAAACATCGAAGTAGATATTATGATTAGACAAAGCATTACATACGCTTTATAACATACATTACTATTAAACAAAGCATTACACACACTCTATTTACATAACTATGAAAACATAACCATATTAGCTAATATAAACGACATTTATGAAATATCTAAGTTATTACGTATCCATCGCCGATCGATGATCTATTTTTCCTTCAAATGTTCAAAGAAATCTGCCACATCTAGATGTGAGTTCAACATTATCTTCGTAAATGAAATTTGCTTCGGCATTCTTTTCGGCTTTTTTTATGAGAGGGGGGATACAAATTCAACTAGGTGCTTTGGCGTACGATGTACGTGACCAAAGGGCCCTTTCCTCCACATCTAAGCATTTATTTTCCGAATTTTTCTTTTGCACGCTTCATGCTTTTCATCCTTCCTTTTACACTTGGTGTGAAGGGTATTATTTGGTGCAAGACGAGAATCATGATTAAAATTCCTTCCTCGACCACGACCATGACCACGACCGGAGCCACGACCACTTCCACGCCTAGAATGGCGAAAATTTGCCTCATTCACTGTGGAATGGGGCACCGATCAAATGGCTTGCTTTCATGATTTTTCATTAATAATTCGTTATGTTGTTCAACAATTAAAAGATGCAATGAGTTCACAATATTTCTTGAACTTCATTTCTCGCATCGCCGTCACAGAGCATACTCGAGGAAAAAGTGAGAATGTTTTCTCCAAGATATCATCATCGTTGATATTTTCACCACATAATTTCAACCGAGAAATAATTTTTAAACATTGCAGAATTATATGCCTTAACGATTTAAAATCTTGCGGCCTTTTTAAACGGAGCTACCATAACGTGCTTGTGGAAGTATGACCATCTTCAGTGATCATATCTATCTCTTAGATCATTCCACAACAGAAGAGATCTTTTAACCGTGAGATATTCCATTTTCAAATTCTCATCAAGACGATGGCGGAGGAATATCATTGCCTTGCCACGGTCTTGGTTTGATGCCGTATTTATCTTTGATGGTGTCTCGGCTGCACCCATCGCATTAAGGTGAATCTCGATCAAGAATCCATGACATATAGCTATTTCCAGATATATCTAAGGCTACAAATTCACGTTTAGTAAGATTTGCCATTAGTAAAGGAGAGAAAAAAAAAATCAATACCTTCGAGGCTTTTAAAGTATTTGCTTGAGATAACAGAGTCTCGTGCTGATAACGTGTTATAAAATAAAAACTATAAAGTAAGTACGCAGAAGAAAATAATAAAGAGAGGTAAAGTTGTATTACTTCCTTTTTAGCTCACTTCAAATCTATAAATAAGCCTTCTATTTATAGAAGGGAAACAATCAGATTGGTGGCAAAGCCAATCTAGAAAAGGGCTCCACGTTTAGCGGCCAAATACACGTGGTGGCCAAAAGAAACTTAATGACTAAGTTATTTATGATAACTTAATGGACAACCATATTCATAACACTACCAGTACCAAGAGTTCTTTTATAATTTTTAGCTGCCTCTTCAAAGTTTTAGAAATTCAATTGTATTGCGCTTTTCTGGTCCCAACTTTTTTGGGATCAAATTAAGGGAAAAGGGTCAAAAATGTCCCTCTATTTTGGAAAAAGGGCTAAAAATATCCTCCGAACTAATTTTGGATCAAAAATATCCCTCCGTCATTAAAGTTTTGAAATTCTCGTCTTAACGAAATTCGCAACATAACCCGATTCTTTCGCAAACCTCCCATTTAAAATCGACCCAACTACATAAAAAACCCATATGCGACCAACTTGTTCTCGAGTGCTACATCTGGAGCCAGTAGGCACAGGAGCTGGCAACTTATATGCGTTTTTTATTTAGTTGGGTATGTTTTAAATGGAGCGGGTTTAACAATGAAATCGGGTTATGTTACGGATTTCCGTTAAGACAGGGGTATATTTGAAATATTTAATGATGGAAGGGGTATTTTTTACCCAAAATTAGTTCGAAAGATATTTTTAGCGGTTTTCCCAAAGCAGAGGGGCATTTTTTTTACCCTTTTCCCAATTAACAAATAGGCACTTTTAGTGCTGCTGAAAATTAGTTATTGTTTCCAAAATAATTAAAATTAAATCACTTTTTTAAATATGAAAATGATATTTGGACAACTATTAACTATCTTAATAAATAGTTTTATGCTAATAACATTTATCTTTATACTCCTTCAAAATTGTGATTATCAACACTTCTGTAACTAGCTCTCAAACTAGTTACTTGACTTCCTTCGACCCTTTATGTGGAAGGCTATTAACACATTACACTCCTCTTTAACGGGCTGTTTAGAACAATTATGCACGAGTTAAAAAGGGGAATTATCTCACATTTGACAATTTATATATATATATACACAATTTCATTTTTTTAAATTTGTACTATGTATCTAAATTATAATTCTTTCCTTATTTCATTAGAATTGTATCTAAATTATAATTCTTTCCTTATTTCATTAGAATTGCATATTAGAAATTTATTTTTTTTCTCACCGGGTGAACCATCAAAGTCAAACCAAGAGAATGAGCGTCGTGTAATTAAGTCTCAAGTCTCTAAATATGGATAAGTGAGAATATCTCAACATCGGAAGTCTAGAATGTAAAACAACAGAAAATACAACTCAAAACTCATAAACATACTGTCAAGAAATCTGCAGAATCTAAATACATAAGTCTAGGAATACATAAGTCTAGGGACGCAACAACTGAAAGAAGAGATAAATGATAGAGTAGAGATGCCACCACGATTTGAAAGCGATCAGCTTACCTTTACTAAATCTAACGAGGCCCAATAATACTAGTAGAGGGATCTGCACAGAGCAGTTAGTTTAATTTGGTGAGCCTAAGCTCAGTGAGATCATCGACTTGTGCTTCTATCTTACCCCTCAGAGCAAGTTTTACAAAATAATGCATGAAAACAACAAAACAGTGTGTGTGTGTTTGGGGGTGGGGGGGGGGGTGGGGTGGATATATATATATATATATATTCAATACTGTAATGAAACAAAAATTATGACATGTAGCAATCGGTTTACCCATAAGCTTGTGAATCCTATTCTATGATTAATTTCTTAACTAGACTCTAATTTTATGTTCATATATACAACCATGGACCTTGTGGGTTAGGACCACTACACAGACCAGTTGTTTGATTCATGGGGACACCAGATAATCGACTATATCAAAATCATATGGGCCCTTATATATACTCAGATTTCGTTATTCCTAAATTAATAAGCCTTTACCGATGCTAGGAATACAATAGACCAAATAGTCGGATATCAATATCAACTCAAACAATTGGCATGTACAACGTATAGTACAAGTAATCATGTCATTAGATGTTATCATATAGGACTAGCTAAAGTAATTCATATAATAATTAATGTCAAATACCCTAGCACGAGCTCGCCCACCTTGTACCAAGTATTTAGAAAGCGGTAATATACATTTCAAATCATAATTTTGAAAAAGCAAGCAATCCAAAAGTTAAAGTGTCACTCACCTCGAAGTTGGAAGGATCTCCCCAACCTAGAACTATGCAATTCTCCATCTGAATGACCTATGATCACAATCAATCTGTACAAATTATCGAACAACGTGCCAATTTTGATCAGGCAGTCCATTTTCTCAATTTACAGAAAAGTCAAAGTCAACCTTCTTCAACTCGATCCAATCCCGAAATAAATTACATGAACGGATTAGCCATAAGCTTGAGAATTAAATTCTATGCGTAATTTCTCAATTAGAATCCAGTTTCATGCTCAAATCCTAAATTACCATTTTAGAAAATTAGGTAAAAAGATACCCAAATTTTACTATTTAACATATCTTATGATCTCATGGATGAAATTACATCATAATCGAGTATAATCACCATAGGATGTTAAATAAGCAATCCCTTGATGATTTGGGTCGATAATTACACCTTGGATCCACCCCCACAAGCTCCCACCTTTCAAAAATGAAAGAGTCTAGTTCTAAAATTCGTCACTGAAGGAAAATACAACAATCTAAGAACACACAGTTCTCCCAAGATCGATATATTTGTTTCACTAGTTGATAGTATAGCCACATGTATAAAACACGAACTATACCGTAAAATTTACAGTCTAAGTCGTACATGTTAGAGAAAATTGTTTCAGTATTTGGTGAAGATCACTTTCGTTCTTCTTAGAAATCTACCACCGTAGTTCTTCACGGAGAAGCAGAGAGTTTTTCTCTAATTTGGAATGAAGGAAGGAAAGTTCTTTTTTCAGAAGTGAGAAGTTCTTTCGTGCAGAACTTGTTTTATATTGCCTGAATAGGTACAACAGTTCGAAAACTTTTTCCAACTGTTACGTCCTTTCCTTCTAACTTAAATTAAATATATTTATTTAATATTTATATGGATTTGGGTTGACCCAAATGGGTGACCTGAATCTAACTCCTTCATCTCCCACTCACACATGGTGGGTCAACTCTCATTCCTATTTTATAACTTTCATACTTCACGACTCGTGTGACCAGTGCATATTCGAGCTCTTCGTTGCTATACATCTGTTAGGAATATATAACATCTCGGTTAATGGAACTTAGAGTAGATTATAGTATGCAATGCCCTAGATCATTTATTACATTCACATCTCACTATCGCTTTTGTTATAACTTGAGTTCATCATTATGTTCGTGTCTCCAAGACAAACATAAATGGTTGACCAATGAACACAATTAATGTGAAAATACTCAATGATCTTCCTCATCACATGAATCTCTCAATCTCAATTTGAAATGCTTTTCTAGAAATGTTTCGCCAGACCGAATCATCCATGATCTCTTGGCAACACCCTAATATAGCAAACATCAAATTGAATCTCAAGAAACTGGTCAAAGTCACGAGGGTACAAAGTAGAGATTAAATTTGTATTGCCCTTATAGATCACTAATGGATACGTGGTATGAATCACGTACCACAATATTTACTCCTTGCTCGTGGAGCATATGTCTTTTGGAAAATCAAAATACTGTGCAGATGATAGTTCAGACAACTCATGTCTAACTTTGAGTTCACAAATCTACTCATACATTTTATCCATCAGAACTCACACCTGGCAGTAAGACAGACTATCAAATTTAATTAGACATGATTAATCATATAACAAACAACATTCGTATTATAAATTTTGAGCTCTCTTTTATTATCACTTCTGACAATAATAAGTTTATAATTGTTCATCTCTAGTATTAGTCACCTAGACGATAAAGGCAATTTCCTGTGTGAATAGGCCAATCTTTTTGTTTGTCTGACATATTTACAATTGGAATTTATGTTCTGAATATAAAAACCCAACTTATGTATATGAAACAACACAAAATGAATCATTTAGGCAACATTTATCTCAAAATGCAGTTTTACTTGAACATAAGCAGGAAGTATTAAAAAAAATACATCAACACTACGCAAACCCAACAAAATCATATCTTTTATAAGCAACCAATGCTATGAGTTTTGTTAATAGGTCTACAATCAAGTAATGCATAGAGATGTACTTCATGTTCACTTCTCTATGTACAACTATGTCTCTGACGCAAAATTACACTTAATATCAATATATTTGATATTCTTAATAACAAGAAGTACATACTCAGATTTAGATTTTCTCTCATCTAAATCTCCTTATCAATTCCTTGACAAGACAAGGAACATTCTACTGTGTCTTTGAAATACATCTGTATCATCTTAACTGCTTTCTAGTATTATTGTCTGGTGGAGTCAGAGAACACATCCTCCCACTTAAAATTTCACCTCTACAAATAGAAGTATTTATGGATCAAGAATGTATGATGTTTCAATCCTTATGCTTGAGTTTTAGATCCCTTTATTCCCAATAGCATTAAGATCCAAAATCTCAATAAACTCCCACTTGATTTGATATCATGGACTCCATTTCAATTTCCATTGTTGTAATATTCATCCTTAGTAGGGTATAGAAGAGCATACATTACACTATGTAGCTCCTTTCATCAAGTGGAGTAACTATATATGCTACCTTTTCAATCTCACTATATATGCTACCTTTTCAATCTCAAATCGATGAGGGGGAATGTAAGGACGACTCGTGCGTCGAGGCTGAGATTGACGAACTGATTCTCAGTTAATTAGTTACTCTGTAACGATCCATTTGGTCATTATTGCACTTTTGACCCATGTACCCCCGTTGACCCTTCCCCAAGCCCTGTTAATATGATTTGACCCATAGGGATGGGTGAAAGGGTTCCCGAGGTAATTGGGCGAGTGGTATTGTGAGTTATGAGAATTAGAGCCTTAAAGTGAAAACTTTTGACCAATAGTTGACTTTTGGCTAAACAGACCTTTTTCAAAAATTCATTAATTTCGTGATGTCCGGAGGGTCGATTATGACTTGGTTGGGTATTCAGTTTGGTTCCCGAGGCACTCGGGGCATTTTGTGCTAATGGTTGGAAAGTTGGTTTTTGGCCGTTAGGGGTTGACCCGGTCAAATGGACCTCTGATGTGAATTTCGAGGCCACGAGTGAGTTCGTAGCGTGATTTTATGCATGCGTGCATATCTGTTTTATATCTGGGAGGCCCCGGATGGATGTCAGGATTTGGGGTGAAACTTGGTGAAAAATCAGAATTTTTCTGATTTTTGGTGTCTTACCCCAGCGAGTGTCTTCGCCGCAGCGGATCCGCTTCAGCGGAGCCTGGCCCATTGTGGCTAGTTCTTGAATTTTTAATGAGGTCCGCCCCAGCGGACGATTCTCCGTCGAGGCGAGACCGCTGTAGCGGGTCCTTTGCTCGTTGAAGTGGGAACGCTGAATCAGAAAACCCTTTTTATTTCTAACTTCGAATCCATCCCTCCTAATCACTAAATCTTTGGTTTAGAGAGCATTAGGGAGAATTGAAGAGTCTTTGAAGTTGTTTCACCTTGGGGTAAGTTCCTTTATCTTATCTTGTGATTATCTACTCTTCTTAATCTTGAATTAATGGTGGAAATGAATGGGGACTAGTTGGAGAAGATGAGTTCCAACCTTAACTTTAGAAATGAATTCTAGGCCTTAAATACAGTCAAACCTCTCTATAATTTCCATTCGTTATAACAGCATTTCACAATAAGGGCCGGATTTTCTTCGGAACCGATGTTTTAGGTTATATTTTACTTCTCTATAATAGCATTCTGCCTATAACAAAGAATGGTATTCATTATAGGGGTACATTCTTTGTAAAATTATCTCTCCATAACAGCCACACTCAAATATTGTGTAATAATATTTTGTAAGAAATATATCATCTATAAAATAAAATATTAAAATATTTACGATAATCATCATTAATGTCATGTTCATAGTAAATTTCAAGTATGAATATCTAAAAATCTTCAATTATACTATTAAGTTCTTATACAGCCTTCAAGGGAAAGCTATTGAATTCCCTTTTGCTGAAAGTTTGAACAAAAATCTTCGTCAGTTCAAACGTTATATTATTACTAAGAGACTGGAATTTATAAAACAATCTACAATTTTAGAATTCTTACATCAAACTTGAAAATTTAAATTTTCAATTAATTTTAAATGCATATGTTCCTTAGATTTTAATTCTTTATCAGTATGATATAACTAGTTATGAATTTCTTAGTAATTTATTAGTCTTTTCAATTTTTAATTAATGAACTATGAAAATCAATTGGGATTTTAAAATTAACAAGTATTTTTGGTTTCATTTATAAAGAGGTTTGACTGCAGTTTAATTGGTGAATCTTGCTAATATTAAGATGGTCTTTCATGAATTAATGGATTATAAGCTTGAATCTCTAACCTATACTAAGAAATTGATTATGGTTAGTTAGGGTTTATGCCTAATTTGGGGGTTATGTTTTGAATGATGGAATTGATCAGTAATTGAGCTTAATTAGCAATTGGAGAGTAGAATTGAAGCAATTGGAGAGTAGAATTGAACTTCTAGAACATTGGGTTACCAATTCCACTCTTGAAATATCCGTTCTACCCTTGTGGATCCAATTTCCCTCTTTTCTTAGTTGATTTTCAATTCGAACGAATGTATAGCAATATGGGTACCGTTATTACCTGTTTCTAATTTAGATTTGATAATGACTAGACATTGAGTATTCGGAGGCTCTTCGGAAGGGCAAGGCTCATATTTGATGGTTCGTGGCACCAACTCGACATCGAGGTAGATTACGACTTACCTTTCGGTTAGACTTCAGTTAGCGAAGCATATGTAAAAGTTAGTTATTGACAGAGAAATCATGTTAAGCCTTCGGGTATGAAGTTGGGATGGATATTCTTAGGTTGGTATTGTTGAAGGCCTTTTGGGCTTGTCGCCTTGTTTATTGTGATTTGACTTGTTGCCATGTGTGTGGTGTTGGGCTTGTTGCTTATTTGCTATGTTATGGTTGTGATACATTCATCTCTCACTTATCTAGTCATTTATCATTAATAAAGGGAAGGACATTGATTCAGGATTAGTATTGTGGTGTGTGCCATGTAGAGGCACGAATGAGATTGGATTATGATTACACTTGATGTTGATATCATGCATTCTTATTTCATCTGATATATTGGTTTAAACTGTGACTTGATACTGATGATGGTAAGTGAGGAAGTGAAACATCCGAGGCTTCTTATTGTGGTGTTGCTACATGCATATTTCATATGGCATCTCATGCATATATTATTTGATGTTACCTATGTGGTCCGAAGGGAAATTGTTCGGATGGGGCATTGCATAGGTTTGGGGATAAATTTTGTATTGGCAGTTGATTTACGAATGTTGTTATGGTTATTCACCTCATGATTATAGTTGAATTCGACATTCATGCATGCATTTCATCCTCCATTTCTCATGGTATTGTGATGTGGTTCCAATGGAGAAATCGATGGAAAAAAAATTATGGAAACATATGATAAGGAAGTGAAAGATGAAAGTCACCTCTGGGCTGTGTGCGGAGTGGCTAGTTACGGAAGTCATCTTTGGACTGTGTATAGAGTGACTGGTACATGGACTTCGCGGGTCCATCATGGGTCATGACCATCAAGACGTGGAGGTTATCCTTCCGTAGTATGTGTGTACAGTATGAGACAGTTGGTCAGTGCATTGCATTACATCGCACCTGCATTCATATTACCTCTACTTATATCACTGATTCTGGTTGTTGCATTTGTTGCATTGCATGGTACGTTTCCGCATGATTCCTTGGTTGATAATTCATTTGAGTTATTGTGTGCTTGTTAATTAATAAACTCGACGCTTGATGGATTCGAGGACTAGAGGTTTCCGCCTAGGCTATGACTGTAGACTATTGAGATCCATTGTGATTCATATTATAGCAAGTCTTACAAAAAATGTGCTTAGTGACTATATTTGATTACTTACATGTCTATTTGTTGATTTCTTTCTTCATATATGTGAACTAATTGTTGTCGGCCTATGATACCTACCAGTACATAATGTTTGTACTAATACTACCTTGTTGTGATCTTTCTGAGTGCAGAGTTCGGCTCAGATTCTACTTCTGCATCTCGCGAGTGATCCGACATCAGTTTGCTGAGTTTCAACAGTGAGCTACTTGATGGACTTCCGCAGCTCGGAGACTCCTCTCGTATTACTTGTCTTCTCTTGTATTCTGAGGCAGTATTTGCATTACGAGACTTATAGTTATTCCAGACTTGTAGTTCAGTATCTCTTGTACTGTTACAGACTAGATTCCCTGGGGATGTTGTAGTATTTATTCTACACTTAGTTATATAGATGATTTTGAGACTGCTTATAAAATTAAATCTTCCACATGATAATTCTAATAATTGGTAGTGAAAGGGAAGGGTTCTCCCACCAGGAGGGTTTGTGTGGGTGCCCGCTCGACCCACGAGTTTGGTCGTGACATACTCCCACTGGGACCAACAATATTAAATGGATTCTCTTTTGATGGTATATTGGTGTGATAGGAACATATCCATTATCACCAACTGAATCCACCTAAATTCATTCGATATATACAGCAGAAGCAATTCAATCTGTAGTTTCATAAAGAGATAAGTCATGACCTATCCCAGCCTACTTAGTAAAACACATTCTCTGGAATGCAACATCACATGATTCAATTTTAGTTACGGTACCATTATGTTGTACACCTATGAACACATAACTATTATACTGTACAAAGTATCATAGAAAGATACATGTCCTTCCCCTTGGACCTAATTTTTCATGTGGGGAAAAAAGTATGAACAAAAACAGCACAAATCAAAGAGCTAAAAAAAACTCAAATAAGATTTTGTTTTTCCACAACTCACATGGAATAACATTCGATAACTTAAAAGAAATTGCATTTGTTCGTATCACTGATGTTAGATGTAATAAATTGTAATGGAGGATCGTCGTATTAACTTTTTTCAAATGTTTTTTTTTAAGCTAGACAATATGAATAAGTAGACAAATCTACTTTATCTATAGCACCAAGTAAACCTTATTTGGCTAAACAATTCTTTCGTTGTTAACCACTAAGGTCAAATCTAGCATACTGCATATTCGCATCAACACATGACGCAGATAGACACAAATAAATATTCTTACTGGAATTATAAATAATATCTAGTACACAAAAACCATCATAGAAATAACCAATGTCATATCTCGATGTGCCAAAATACAAACAAGATACATTATGAGGCATCATAGCCACATCTAAAGCCTTAAGAGCCTTTTGCTCTTCTAGGATATACTGGATATTACGTCCCCGTTTAGCTTTTCACTTATGTTAAACTCGGAGACTAATATTCTCGTAGCAGTTGACATATTATTAATAAAGTGTAAACTATTTGAGACACTCTATGTACATTCTTTAGCCTAAAATTCATATACATACTAATCCTTAAACTAATTAACTATATTAAATTTATGTCACATTAGATCTGGAATCGAAAGTTCACTATGTTCCCGATCATTATCCGAAATTCTAATATTTAATAAATATAATATAATTAATTATTTAATGTACCCTTGTCTTAATTACTTAAATTTAAGACTAAACAATCAATCAGTGATTCCATCATTCGTACAAATACACATACTTATACGAATATAATATCTCATAAGCAATTTTACAAATTAAATGCATCTTTACATTTTTGTAACACATGCAGAAAAATATAGTAGTCACCGCAAATATAAATATCTATATATACCCCCTTGCATATACTAAAAGTAGTGACAACAAAGTTTTATAAAAGAGCTTTCTTTTATGAGATTAAAAAATAGGTCTAGCAATTAAGAACCATTCTTCAGTCGATATAGCATAAGAAATTTTCTGCATGCTTTTAATCTCATTGAAATAGAATAAAACTGTGAGAAGAATAAGTTTCTTCATATAACGTACTTTAAAACATTCCAGAAACCAATGAATGGGGAAAAACTTCAAAGAATTTGATTAATTCTTGTCACAATTAAACCAAAGAAGCGAAAAAAGTGTCCTTTTTAAAATAAAAACTTTTATTATATAATTACTAACATTAGCAGTGAGAAGAAACTTCCTAATCATAAGAACCGATCCTAAATTGTCAATCCTTCAATTTAGAAAAAACTTGTTAGAGACACCAATTAAGAGTCATGAAAATCCTTCTTACTTTTTTCACCAAACAATGGCTGTGGTGTAACCCACAATTATTAAAAAAAATGACAACCCTACTGTTAGTTTTTGGCCAATGAAAATCATGTCAGCAAAACTTGGCATTAGTTCACAACCATCACGCATGGCAATAAAGAGAAGTTCCTTCTTCAATTTCTTTTGAAATCGTTTTTGCAAAACAGAGGGAACAAATAATTCTGGCGCATATATCGATGAAGGAAAATACAACTATCTAAGAGCACACACTTCTCCCAAGATCCATATATTTGTTTTACTAGTCGACAATATAATAACATGTGTAAAACACGAACTATACCATAAAGTTCATAATCTAAGTCGTACCTGTTACAGAATATTGTTCCAAAGATTCGGTAAAGATCACTTTCGTTCTCATTAGGAATCTACCAACGTAGTTCTTCACAGAGAAGAAGAGATTTTTTCTCTATTTTGGAATGAAAGAAGAAAAGTTCTTTTTTCAGAAGTGAGAAGTTCTTTCCTGTAGAACTTGTTTTATATTTCCTGAATAGGTACAACTGTTCAGGAACTTTTTGTAACAGTCGTGTCCTTTCTTTTTAACTTAAATTCAATATATAACAAAAGTACATTGAAATTTATAGTTCAATGGTAACAGAAACACCTGATAGTTTAAGTATCAAATTTGCAAAAACACGATATTTTAGGGGGGAGCCATTAACTCTAAGAAATATATAGAAAAAATGACAAAAATGATCCCTTATTTTTGGTAGTAGGTTCAAAATAGACTCTTAAGTATCAATTGGGCAGTTTTGGTCCTTTAAGTTGCCAAAAGTGAGCAATATTAATTTCCATCAAATATTTACTGAACTTTAACTGTAAATTTAACAGGAACTGTGATTTTTTTTTAAAAACAGAAACATAAAAAAAGTTTGTCAAAATTTCAGAAACTGCAATATAAAAAATACGTCAGACACAAAAAATAACAAAAATTACATTACCTTAAAGGATTAATTCAAAAGTACTCACTTCTGACAAATTTAAAAGATTAAAATTGTTAAAATGATACTTAAATGACTATTTTGAACCTACTATCAAAGATAAGGGACAATTAGCTGTGAAAGAATAGTCTTTATGCTTGGAAACCGATTGCAAAAGAGGGGAAATCGGCCACATTAAAATTACCTTCGGGGAGGTCCGTTTGATATCCAAAAGCCGCTCACCACCATTCCTATTTATCTTTTTTTCTCATTTTTAAAATTCCCCCCCCCCCCCCCCTTTTGATGTCCAAATAAATTCAGTTTCTTTATGTCATTAATTATTACTCCATTATTATTTAGAAGTGCACATAGTCCTAAGTCCTAACACTCGAATGCTTTTTGAAGGCATTTATTTATGTGAATTTTCAACTGCTTCCCAAAACAATAGTTATTTGTGTTGTAACTGATACATTTAATGAGGATGTTAAATTGGATAAAGGAACAATGGAAAGGCAGTGACTAAGTCAAATGTAAAATAACGGCAAATGTAAAGAACAAGAGGATTTGATAAGAGGAAGAGAGAGGGTAGTTAAGGGGTTTAAAAAGGTGGCTTTTGAAATTCTTAGGCCTGAAACATTACATGAATTCATGAATGTCAATATTGATGCACGATTTAGTTACAATTAATTGTTATGTTTGTTATATATAATTTTTTTTTCAATAGCTCATAGGAAAGCCTTTTAGCTCAACTTGATGATTATCACTCTGTTTACCCGAAAATTGGTACAATGAATTTGTATACGTGATTAAAGGCACGTGGATCAATATGACTAAAGTAATGAGATAACTACCAATAGAAATTAGTACAAGCAAAATGTAATTGAAAATAAGGAGTTAGAATTGCCCGAGCCTTGGAGAATCCTCTGAGCTAGAATCTCCGGGCAAGTGGGTAGTCGAAGCTCCGATAAAACAAATTAGAACAAGATTATGTAAGTACAATATGAATATGTACATCTTCTATATTTCGTATCTTACAATGAAATGATAGGTCCTATTTAACTCAGACTGCCATGACCCTAACTTACGGGCCATACAAGCACCTACCATATTACTAACTAGTAGGCAAACTCTTACCAACCAACCCAATATTCAGCCAGTTTATAATTAACAATTTCTTAAGGATCACAATATTTAAATGTAAATGCTCATACAAACTCTATTATAGATACAAGAAAATACGAAAGCTTTCCGGGATCTAATCTAGATAGGTATAAGAGCTCCTACTACACAAGGATAAACAAAAATAAATGACCCAGCCTCTGCCTGGAATGAGATGAGCGAGACTGTAGGAGGATGCCTGGTAATCCACACTAAGAAACTTTAACTTAAACCTGCAACATACCTACACCTAAAAAGGATGTAGCAAGAGTAGTATTAGTACACTACACGTACTGGTAAGCATCATAGGTCGACTAAGATTAGTTCACGCAACACAATATAAAGTCAAGAAGATAAGAAGATAAGTCAACGACCCTCAAGACTCCCAACATATATTATTACACCGTCACGAACTTACCTTTCTACTCCCAATTATTTGCTTCTTCTATTCCCATAGTAATACCGGTTATCCGATTAGTCAATGAAGTCCCATTCCATATTCTCTTAAGGCAATTAATTAAATCTTATCTCCTCCATTACACTAACAGCTAATTCCCAACTTTTATCCTGTAGCTTTCTATCCCATCTACTAAGATATGATGCACCCGTAACAACTTACCGCACATCTACTATTGGGGACTCCTGTCCACTAGGCTCGATACGAGAAGTCTAACCCTTAATACTCCGTTCTTACGCTTACCTTCATATTGATCACCACCTCACACAGCTCAACACAATCATAAGAGATGTACAATGCAATATAACAGACTGATAGCACACAAACATAAGGACATATAAGCATGGAATGTAATGCAATGCAGATGCCATGCAAGGGCCTAATCACGCTATACATACATGCTAACTGATGTCATTGCTCAGTAGTCATGACCTGCAGGGGAATCATGGTGTCCATGTACCACTTGTTCCGGATACTCATCGGACCCCAGCCATAAATCCTCCGCTCCCGAAAGAACCTCGGACACGGATCCACATCATATAGATATACTTACCTTTACATCACTGCCAATGATTGGCTGTCAAATAGTACCTCATTCAACCTAACTCGGCCATACGACCGGATAACACAACTGGCACGTACTCAGACTTTCTGCTCCATTTATTACCTCATGACCACATGCAATGTATACAATGATGCCGATGAATGAAAACAATGTCATGAATTATGCCCTTGATGGGCGTAGCACCAATATGCCTTCCTCAAATCCTCCTTATGTAATCCTCTTTGTTAACAAGAATGACAATCATATGAAAATTTTGATATACTTGAAAAAAAATGCGGAAATCAAATATACCTAGGATTACATATTCTGAACAACGAAATACCCTTTTTAACCATGAAAAATAATCACTTCCTATTATATAACGCATAAACATCAACGATAGTAGCACTCAGTACTCAATTAACCACTTGTTGTTATCCTAGTTACTGTTAACACAAAATTTTTGTTAAATTGCGAATACATCCATCCAAACTCCGTGTCCAAAGACCTAATCATGCAATCTCCCGTCAACTCTAAATGTATTTACGATTCACTAATTGAAGTCTAACTAAAGTAAACCGTAACCTACCTCGATGACGAACAACTACTTGAATTTTTCATGAAATACTTGCCGTCCTAGCCCTTATCCGAATCCATGAGAGATGATAGTTATGGGGAAAGATGTGGAGAATGTTCGAAAAGCCTCTTTTCTTAGTGTCAAGGGTTTTTCTTCTTGTGAAAACCTAATAGCAGCTTTGGAGGGTCTTTTATTAAAAAAGAGGGTGAAATATAAAACTAAGTATCAAGAACTAAACCCGTCTATAGGCCCGCCACATCCTCTGCAGCGGACGTAGCTTCGCTATAGCGGGACCGCTGCGGCTGTCCCTTGGCCACTATAGCGAGCAATCTCCTGCCCCGTGGGGCTTACTATTTAAGATCATAGACCTAGATTGGGCATGGGTTCGCGAAGTATTAAATAATGACCGGGCGGGTCGTTACACAGACTCAGGGGAACATAATTCATGAATTACGCCCTTATTAATAATAAAAATCAATGTCACAATAATGATGGACAATAAAGAGAGCAATAATGTTAATTAATATTTCGTGGGAGGTGCAAAGTCTTTTTTGTAAAGGTTGACCGTTGGCCTCTCTTTCACGACTCAATTTAGCTAAGTCGCGCGGGCACCTACCTTTCCCACCTTGGTAGGCAACCCTTATCCCAACAATTGCCAAGTTATAAATAAACAAATAAACAAGCGGAAGAGATAAGAATCACGTAAGTATGACGATAATCATTAAGAAATGTGCGGAAGTAAGAAATACATCAAATCCACCCAGAGTCTGGTCTAACCATACAAGAGCCTTTAACTAGATACTACAAGTCTGAAAGTAACAAAATACATCAAAAGTTTGAATATGTCTCGGAATATGAAATAAGACATAGATAAAGGAAGAATCTCCAAGGCGGCGGAAGTCCTCGTGCTCACCCTGTAATACTCTTAGCAGCAACTCTCGCACCGCAATCAGCCACGAGAATCAGAAGTCAATCCTATTTGGAACTCTGCATTCATAAAAGAATGCAACAAGTGCATGTCAGTACAAACAACAAGTACTGATAGGTATCATAGGATGACTAAGTTTAGCTAACACACATCAAGTCAATAAAGTAAGATAAGCAGGTAAATCAACAAGGTATAAGTCAAACACGAGCCAGAATCCAAGTACACGTCATCACCTATATTATAGCATCTAAACCCAATTGAGTCAAGTCTCAAATACTCACTCCGAATCCGTGTATCACAAATTCATCACAAGAATATCACAATAAAAGCCATAGTGCAATGCAATGCAATAATGTATAGAATGTCAATGCAATGCAATGATGTGTACACACGTACTCCGATGATGGAACATCATATCTCGGTAAAGACAATCCATAGGGGACCCGCAAAGTCCATGTACCTCACAACTCCGGCACAAACCTTGGCAACCGCTACCTTACGATTCCGGTAAAAACCTCGGCAATCGCTACGCACAACCTCGACTCTGGGACAACCATCGGATATCGGTCCTCACGTCAATCTCATCCAACTGAGCCCAGCTCATGACAGTGTTTTCTCAAGTATCATCAGTGTATCGACAGTATATCATGAAGGATGAGAACGCGTGCAATGTATGAGTTCAATGTCAATAATCAGGTCAATATCAAAAGTACCACGCATGGGCACACCAACAATTTCATGCAAAAGGCTACACAATAAGCCATAATAGAACACTATCCTTGTATCAAACGTCAACAAGTAAGATACTACAATATCATGGTCAAGATATATCAAATAGTCTCCAATATCTACCATTACCACGTGGCTTCAAGCCAACAACAATAGAACAAGATAAGTCACAACACAACGGGGTAGCCAACCCCAATCACACAAGAGGGACCAACCTAAGACAATATCCAACCCAACTTCATACCCGAAGGTTTACATGGTTTCTCCGATAATATCATTTAAATATATGCTTCGCTAAACGAAGTCTCACCATAGGGTAAACTGTAACTTACCTGGAAGGACGAACACCGATATCACCAACAATCACACCTTAGCCTTTCCTTTCCTTTGAGCCTCGAGATCAAGGAAGTCTAAGCATATTCGAATCGTGGAATTAGAATCCAAAAGAACACCAAACAAGCCTTACTTCTATTCAAGACCCAAATCCCCAACCTATGGAATAGGGTTTGTGAACTAGAATGGTGAAATTAGGAATATACAGGTCCCAACATGAAATTAAATATCTAGGTGATCAATTCCCATCAATAGCAAGCTAGAATAATCAACAATTCACTCAATTTCTAGATTCTAGGAAAAACCCCCCAAATTTGGGTATAGACCCTAACTTCCAATTCTATAAATTAGCCTCTAATTGGGAAGAAATTATGAAATAGGGGATTCTAATCATCAATTCAATGCTTAAGGAAGCTAACCTATTCAACAAATCATGATTTAGAAGCCTAGAAGAATAACTCATGAAACCCACTTTTAATCTTCAATCACTTAAGGAGCTATCAAGATAAAGGGATTCTAAGATGATTAGGGATAATGAAATAGCAAAGGGATTTGAAGGACATACCACTAAAGAATCTTCTCCAAGAATAGCCTAGATTTTCTCCCAATAGCTCAGATTTCAGAATAGTAATAAATGAGGAACTAAGGGCTTTTAATACACAATTAATGAAACAACCAGAATCGATACCGTTTCGGCGGCAGCGGGACCGCTGCAAAGGGTCCCGCCTCGATGGTCTCTCAGGCCGCCTTGGCTGTCTGGCCTCAAATACCCTTGGCCGCCACAGCGGCCCATCCCTCCGCTATGGCGGTACCGCTGAGGCAGTAAGGGTGCTGCCATAGCGAACACCAACACCAGATTTTTCCAAAAATAATCACAATCTCAATCCGAAATCTCGACTTATACCCGAGGTCATCTGCTTACAAACCACATACACAGACACACATAAAAACACGCTATGAACGCACTCGTGGCCTCAAAATTCCTAACGGAGGTCTTGTTGACCGAGTCAACTCCCGATACCTCAATTCCAGCTTCCCAACCTAAGTCTTAAAATGCACTCGAGTGCATTGAGAACCGAACTAGATATGCACACAAGTTCTGAATGACCATCCGAACCTCTCGAAATTGACGGATTTCAGAAAAAGGTCCGTTTACCTAAAAGTCAACTCTTTTTCGCTTAAAGCCTAAATTTCACAAAAAGTCGACTGAATCAAATCTAAATACCTCAGGAAGCGTGTTAACGGCCCCCTCAGGTCAAATGTGAGATAAATAAGCTCGGGGAAGGGTCAAAAGTGTTGAAAAGCTAGGTCGTTACAGCAGATACCAATTAAACCATCGCTCGTCCTTGAGCGACGAAGGGAAAGAAACGGGCAAGTACCTAAATCAGCGAACAATTGGGAATATCGGCTACGCATATTAGACTCAGTCTCCCAAGTAGCCTCCTCAACCGGACGATGTTTGCCTTGCACCTTCAGAGAAACAATCTGCTTGGACCTCAACTTTCGAACCTACCTATCCAAAATCGCAATAGGCTCCTCCTCATAGGTCAAATTCTCATCAAGCAATATCGAATCCCAACGAACAATGTAAGTGTCATCGGCGTGGTACTTCTTCTACATAGAAACATAGAAAACCGGATGAACTCCCGCCAAGCCTGGCGGCAAGGCCAACTCATAAGAAACATCGCCCACGCAGTCAAGAGTATCAAATGGCCTAATATACCTCGAACTCAACTTTCCCCTCTTCCCAAACCTCATAACATCCTTCATGGGAGAAATCTTCAATAGAACCTGGTCACCAACGGTAAACTCTAGATCTCGGACCTGCCGGTCCGCATACACTTTCTGTCGAATCTGACCGGCCAAAAGCTTAGTCTGAATAACCCTCACTCTCTCAAGAGACTCTCTCAATAGATCTGTACCCCAAGGTTGAACCTCAAATGCATCAAACCAGCCAATCGGAGACCTACATCTCCTACTATACAAAGCCTCAAAAGGCGCCATGTTGATACTTGAGTGATAAATGTTGTTATATGCAAACTTTGCCAACGGCAAGTGTTGATCCCAATGACATCCAAAATCAATAACTTGAGCTCTCAACATATCCTCGAGCACCTGAATGGTCCGTTCGGACTGCCCATCGGTCTGGGGGTGGAAAGAGCGTACTAAGATCCAACTGGTACCCAACTCCTCATGAAAAGCCTTCCAGAAATAGGAAGTGAATATAGTACCCCGATCAGATATGATAGAAATAGGAACCCCATGCTCATAATATCACGAATGTACAACTTGGTTAACTTCTTCGCGGTATAGGAAATCTTAACTGGAAAGAAATGAGCGGACTTAGTCAACCGATCAACTATTACCCAAATCGAGTCAAACTTTCCCAGGGTCTTTGGGAGACCCACAACAAAATCCATGGCAATCCTCTCCTAATTCCATTCGGGAATGAGCATCCTGTGAAGTACACTACCTAGTCGTTGGTGCTCATACTTAACTTGCTGACAATTACCATACTTAGCCTTAAAATCGGCTATATCCCTCTTCATCCGATGCCACCAATAGTGCTGCCTCAATTCACGATACATCTTAGTCGCCCCGGATGAATGAAATATCGAGAGCTATGGGCCTCAGTCAAGATCAACTGAATCAAATCACCAACACGAAGAAAGCACACATGCCCCTTAATCCTCAAAGTGCCCTCAGAATCAATCATGGCCTCCTTGGCCTCACCCCTCAGAATCCTATCTCGAATCTTGCTCAACTGAGCATCCTCAAACTGATGAGTCCTGATCTGATCTGATCTAATAAGGAAGATCTCGCCTCTACACAAGCCAAAACTCTACCTCGGGCTGAAATATCAAGACGAACGAAACTGTTGGCCAGATACTGAACTTCCATGGCCAACGGATGCTCAGAAATAATTAAACGAGCTAAACTCCCCATACTCATTGCCTTGTGACTCAAGACATCAGCAACAACATTGGCTTTCCCTGGATGATAAAGAATAGATATGTCATAGTCCTTCAAGAGCTCCATCCATCGACGCTGCCTAGAATTAAGATCCCTCTGGGTAAACACATACTGAAGGCTACGGTGATCGGTGAAAATCTCATAATGGACACCCTACAAGTAATGCCTTAAAATCTTCACAGCAAAGACTATGGCCAACAAATCTAAATCATGGGTAAGGTATTTCTTCTCATAGATCTTCAACTGATGGGAAGCATAAGCTATAACTCTACCCTCCTGCATCAACACAAAGACTCAAACCCATATAAGATGCATCACAATAGACCGCGAAATCTTTACCCTTCACGGGTAATGCTAAAATCGAGGCAGAAGTAAAAAAAATCTTGAGCTTTTGAAAGCTCTCCTCACAATCATTGGACCACTGGAAGGGAACATCTTTTTGAGTCAATCTGGTCAAGAACGAAGAAATAGAAGCAAAACCCTTCATAAATCGGCGGTGGTAGCTGGCTAAACCCACAAAACTACGAATCTCGATCACAGTAGTGGGCCTCGCCCAACCCCTCACAGCCTCAATCTTTTGTGGATCAACCATAATCCCTTCCTTAGACACAACATGGCCCAAGAATGCCACAGACTCCATCCAAAACTCACACTTCGAAAACTTAGCAAATAAGCTATTCTTCTTCAACTACCCAAGTACAATGCAAAGATGGCTCTCATGCTTCTCTCTACTCTTGGAATACATCAAGATATCATCAATAAATATAATCACAAAGGAATCAGGGAATTGACTGAATATGCCATTCATCAAAGTCATGAATGCAACCAGGGCATTGGTAAGCCCAAATGACATCACCGTAAAACTCATAGTGCCCATATCTTGTCCGAAAGGCTGTCTTCGAAATATCTTCAGCCATGATCCTCAACTGGTGATAGCCTGAATGCAAGTCAATCTTCGAAAACTCTAAGGCACCCTGAAGCTGGTTAAATAAATCATCAATATGAGGCATAAGACACTTATTCTGCTGGCGATGATCAATGCATATCCTTATGGATCCATCTTTCTTCTTCACAATTAACACAAGAGCACCCCAAGGGGAGACAATCAGTCTAATGAACCCCTTGCTCAATAAATCCTGTAACTGCTCCTTAAGCTCTCTCAACTAGATAGGTGCCATCCGATAATGCAGAATAGAAATAGGGCGAGTGCTCGGATCCAAGTTAATACATAAGTCAATATTGCGATCGGGCGGTATACCCGGCAGATCCGACGGGAATACCTCCGCGGACTCGCTCATAATAGGAATGGACTCAAGGGGTGGAGATGCAACAGTAGTGTCATGCACATGAGCCAGATAAGCTAAATACCCTCGTCAACTAATTTATTCATTTGAAGGAAGAAAATGATCTTCTTCGGAGTGAGGCTAAGAGTACCGCTCCGCTCAAGTCTAGGAATGCCCGGCATGGCTAAAGTGACTGTCTTGGCATGACAGTCCAAGATCGCATCATAAGGAGAAATCCAGGTCATACCCAAGATAATATCACAGTCCACCATATCAAGAATCATCAAATCTATCCAAGTGTCATACCCCATAAAAGTAACCAAACACGACCGATAAACTCGATCTACGACAACAGAATCTCCAACCGGAGTAGACACATGAACAGGTATAGCTATGCTATCATAAGGCAAATCCCAATCAATAGCATGATATGCAGACACATACGAATAAGTGGATCCAGGATCAAATAATACATATGCTACTCTATGTCGGACAGAAACGGTACCTAAAATAACAAAGATCTGAGGCCTCTGTCTCGGGTCTACTTGGGAATTAGTAACACTTGGCCCCACCACGTCCATACTGAAATCCATCTCTCAAACTATGGGACCCATCTCTACTAACCTGGGATCCACCTTTAGAGACCTGAGAACTACCGCGGCCTGATTGAGCGCCGCCCCTCTGAGAAGCACCTCTTCGACTACCTGACGATGTCGGAGTACTCTAGGACTGATGATCCTTCCTGGATCGGGGACACCTCCTAGCAATATGGCCCAACTCTCTACACACAAAATAGCCCCTGGGTCGGAGACTGATAAACTGAAGCTGAGGACCCGACTGGAACAACCCTGTCTACTAGTCGAGAAAATAAGCTCTTAGGAGCTCTCTGCCTGGGTGGCTTACTAGAGGAATCCTACAAAGCTGAATGCACTGGGCGGCCTGAGTATGGCTGATATGGCCTAGAAGACTAATCGGCACCCCTTGATACGCTCAAATTACACCTTTAATTAGCGTAAAGCGAACGATGTCAATTATAGCAACCCAACTAGGTTGGGGTTGAATCCCAGCGGAATATGGTGTGAAAAGGTTACTAAAGTCGTAGAATGCTTAATTTAGGTCTAATGTCTTAATCCGATGATTTTGGTAAAAGTTGGTTGTTTAGGACTAATGGCTAACTAATTTCTTTGGAGTGTAATTTAGGGTAAAAGAAACCAAGGTCGTGTCCCCTTTAGATAAAGTGTATGATCATGGGTATTGATCTTGATATACTTCTAATGGATTGCTATATGAATGCACTTAACCTCTATGTGAATCTCTACTATTTCCCAATAAATAAAGATTATTTCTTTCTATGATTTTCCCAAATATAAGAAAGTGATATCAAGAACGGTTAATTAAGCCAAGTAAATTCGTCTTATTGCTAAGTGAATTTATTAAACAAAGGTTAAAGCTTTGAGTTCTTGTTATTTATTCTTACCAACCCTAATTGTTTTCCCAAACAAATAAAGATTTATGACATTAATCAATGTTTGCAACCATTAATTATGAATGAAGAATGAAGAATAAATAAGCCCTAATAATCCATTATGTGTATATCAATCACAAAACCCAATCACAAAACACCCATCATTGGGTTCACAACCCTAGTAAGGGAATTTAGCTACTCATGATAAAGAATAAGAAATAAGAAATTGAAGAATTCATAATTGCTTACTTTGGAAGAAAAGAGAAATTGATAATACTTGAATTGAAGTTTGAATCTCCAAAAACTAGAGAGTATTTATTGTTCTAAATCAAGCGACCAAAAATATATCAACTGATAATAATTAAAATCCTACAATGGCTATTTTTAGGTTCTAAAAACGTAAAAGTTACAGATTTACACTTTGGTCCCCGTCGGTACAAAATACGGTCCGTATTTCACAATACGGACCGCAAACCAGTTTACGCCCAGGGTTTCCTTCAAGATATGGGCAACTGCAACCTCGTGGAATACGGACCGTATTTTGATTTACGATCCATCTTTCAACTTGCAAAACTTCAACTTTCTGCCAAGTGTCTAAATGCTAAATACACTTTGAAATACGGACCGTAAAGTGGAATACGGTTCGTAAAAGTTGTTCGTATTTCACCATCATCTCAGCATGCCTTTCTGGTTCTGCTTATCTTTAAATATGCCCATGGAATACGGCCCGTATTTGAGAATACGATCCGTATATTGAGATTACGGCCAACTTCTGCGCTTTAACTGTTTCCATTCTAAATCTGCTCCATTACCTTAAAAACACTAAAACACATTAAATAGACACTAACTTGCTTAAAAACAAGTAAAACTTCTCGTAAAAAGGCCTTGGATGTGCCATAATTTCCGGGCACATCAACAACCCCAACTTAAAGTCTTTGCTTGTCCTCAAGCAAGTCATACAACACAATGACTCAATCTAACATCTAGATATAACAGAGTACTAATGTCTACAATGGTTCTCATTTAGAACTATGGGCATGAATGTTTTTCACCAATAGCTACCTCAACTTTCCAAATCACAATATGAATCATACTCAGGACACCACAACTCACAATGAAGTTTCAATGCATGTCATGATATTATCAGAAACATCAATATACGCACAAACGTTGCTTTTTAGGGACTGCTCATAATTTCATCTGAATGCCCCCAGACAGACCAAAGACTGTCCCTCACACATATATACAACACAATTGGGACTAAGACGAAGGAGAATAGAAATCACTCACTCTCACAAAGAAATTCACAGATTGCACTTACACATACCATAAGCTTGCCCTCATTTTCAATATTCTCATCTTTGGAAATCTCGGTTATGATCACTCTAGGACTTTGTAGGGTTGTAATGTAGGCTTTAGAACGGGTAGGATACATATTTGGTCAATAGTGGCTCACCCTTCTTGAACACTACACTTCTTTTTTTTCTTTTTCTTTTATTCACCCTTCTTACTTCGCTTCTTTACTTTATCCTATAGGGTCGGTGTGACTTTATTTGGCTAAACACTATTTATTTTTATTTTTTTCTCTTTTTTTTTACACTTCTTATCACACCGAACGCTACACCATATAACTTCGCTTCCACCCTCAACTTAGGCTTTCAGCCTCATCTCTGCATAATTCACGCAACACCCCCAACTTATTCATTTTTTTTCTTTTTCATTCATAATGCCAAGGAGGGACTTTGGTGCAAAAGATGGGGTTATTCAAAGAAGGGGTTAAGGCTCGTTAACGGCTAGTCAAACAAAAATAGGTCACGTAGGCTCAAAATGGGTAAGTAGGGATCATATTTCAAACGGGTTAGGTTCAAAAGTGTTTTGAAAGGGTTTCCAATTACACAAAGATGGCCTAGGATCATTTCACAACCAATACATCCTTAGAATGAGAATACGACTACTCGAGCAAGTTCTAAATTACACGCACAATAAGTGAACAAAACTAAAACTCACAACACACAATGGCAATGGAAATCAGCTTAACATAACATCCCAAGCATAACATCCCAAGCAATCATTTATCATACTTAATACTCTCATAATTATCATGTCATGAATAAAACCAATCACGTCAATTCATAGCTATTCCTAAGTATTCATCAAAATTTGAGGGGTTCCAATTCTGTTAATTTTTTTTTTTCAAATAATAAATTTACATGCCGTAAGTTACTAACGTACTACCATATAAGCCAAAACTACTCTATTTTACCTAGACAACCTAACATGCCAGTTTTGACAACAAAAACCCCTCAGGAAAAGAAAAGCCGAGGGGGGGGGGGCGTTCCTAAACACATATTTACAACACAACAAAGTCCAATAATCCCACCCCCAATAGAAAAATCAAGCACTGTCCCCAGTATATCAATTATAAGAACAAGGGAAGCAGGTTGTACCTGGGCACCCTAGGTGCTGGGCGTATCTCAAGACTGGACTGTCGCATCAAGCGGCTTGCTGCTGGATTCGCCTGATTGGCGTTGTGGCTCAACTAAGGACTGAAGGATGGCCTGCTGCATCTCTTTTTCCTCCATCCTCTTCAACCTCTTGGCCAGCTCCTCGAGATCCTCAGATGTCTCACAGACCTTCTTGCCTTTGTCCCACACAAGGGACGCATCCTCCTCAAACTCCATCAGATCCATCACCGGAATAATACTTGGCAATATGGCACGTGGTGCTGGAACTGGTGCAGCTGCTGTACCGAGCGCTCTAAGCACCTCAAGCTCCTTCTTCAGCCTCTCCAACTCACTCCTCAAAGAAATAAACTCCCCACTGGCTGTGGTCTGCTCTCGAGTCACCAATCCAAACTCAAAGCTATCTAGTCTAGCCTGATAGACCTCGTGCTTCTTCTCGAACTCCACACGGATCTCTGTGGTAGCCTCTGTAACCAATGTCTGCACTATCTTCACCACTTTTGGCTTGAACTGTTGCAAGATTTTCCCTACTTGCCTTTCAGCCTTCACTGCCTTGAATGCAATCTGACTGTAATTAGCATGGCTGAAGTGAAGCAACTCCAACTCTGGATCGGCAGGCTCGAACCTAACGGCGATTCACGGCGGGACCCCGAGGGAGGACCACGTGTGGCCGGTGTGCCACGGGGGTGCCGTCTCGGTGGAGGTCGGTAAGTCAGCTATCTCGGGCGCACCCTCGGTGTATCATGACAACCCTCTTCGAGACATTAGTAGTAGCAGCAATAGGCTCAGTAGTCGTATCATCAAAGTCGAGCTCTATCGGATCAGTCCCAACAGCATGGCTCAGACTCAACTCTAACTGAGCGTCGTCGTCATCACCAGACTGATCTGCCTCCTTGTCTGTCTTGCCCGAAACCTTATTCTTCCTCCAATCTCCCACATGGACAGCCTTTTTTATGTTTTCCCATTCTGGAATCTGAAATATTCTCGCCCTTCTACACAACTCGGTGATAAGGCACGGGAACACCATAGTTTGCTTGGGCTTGTGTCCCCTCACATGCAGCTCCTCCGCAATGATCTCTCCAATATTCATTGGATATTGTGACATTAACGAGGCAATAGTGACTGCCTGACTGGTGAAGAGGGTGTTGTCCGCCTGGGTTGGAGTGATCCGGTACCTAAGCAACGTCCACCAAAACTTAGCTTCCGCTGACAAGAAACTCTTAGTAATTTTTACTTTTCCATCATTTGTCCGTTTTTGCTTATGTGGCTTAGATATGATCGTGGCGGTAGTCCATTCAATCACAGATTTGTTATCTTTCCTATCCCTCTTGTCTAGGTACAGGCTCAGATTGGTAGGTGCCACATAATCATTGCCAAATAGAACTTTGTTGATGGCCTTGGAGGAAATATCAATATGGGAATTCCGGACTGTCACATTTTCCAATATAGGTATTTGATGCCTTGCGCGATTAGGCTTCTTCATAGACATCAACACAACCCCAAATGCCGCATAGAATTCCCTCACGATGTGCGGAGCATACTCTCCTAGTTCGTCAGTGAAGGCATCCAGCTTATACATCTTGACGGTCTCGTCCAGCCGTGGATGTGCCGAAACACCATCAAAAATCAGTCGCCGCTCCTCGAATATTTTTCTCTGCGGCTTTCCCCTAGTTTCTATCCCGACCATCCATTGATCATATAATCCTTTGACCCTTTGACCGAGTATCAGAGTTTTTCTTCCTCCAGCTGTTTGGTCCGGACAGCTAATTTACGACCCTCTGGTGGTGTATCATCATCCGGAGCATATCTAGCACTTGGCTCCTCTGAGCCACTTTCCTGCTCCATTTCTTGGGTTGCCGCCCCGCTTGATACTTTCGCGTCAGGATCCCCCTCTTCAGACTGGGAGGCTTCCGACGTGGACTTGGACAATGTCATGGTTGGGGGCACGGATGTGCCTTTTGTGGGGGCCCCTCTGACTTTGGGTGGAGGTATAACCTTTTGGTGCTCGGACCCAAAATTTTCCTCTTCGAAACTTGTGGGCTCATCTCTCAACTTATTTTCGAGGCCGCTTTCTTTCTTGTGCCTTTGCGTGGGCCCCCACTTTACTTGCATTCTTTTTCTGACCCATTCCTGCAAAAGACACATCTTATTAGCTTCAATGGAACAACCAAACAAAAATGAAACAAAATAATTGTACACAAAAACTATGTTCTTTATGTGACCGTAAATTTAAAAGCCGGGCCGTAAACTGAAATACGGTCCATAAACTCAGGTCGTATTGTGCCATCTCTGTGTTGGACCTCAAGGGTCGATCAAATTATGATTAAAGATGGACCATAAAGTGAAATACAGTCTGTAAACTCAGGTCATTTTTCGCATCACACAGTCACGGAAACAGAGCATGTTTTGGTTGTTTTAAGAAAACAATAATAATCCTGGTTTCACATTATTTGGGGGACTGGGTTACTCAGAATTAACCCAATTTCCTACCGAATTCGCATCAATTACTCATGAGTCATGCTATTGGTGGGCATACCAAAACCTCAAATTTGAAATTCAAGGTGTGAAATGCCCTCCAACCCATTTGGGTCCTATTATCATACTTCCCAAGAGATTTAAAAGCTTACAACATCATTATTCCCATACAAGATCATTAACCAAGAGAAATTTGCACAAAACCCTAGTCTAATCAACACCTACCAACTAGTTCATACCCAAGTGAGTAAAATAAGACTGGAGAGTGTCAATCATACCTGTAATCACGAATCACAGATGACAACTTGAAGGATTTGAGAGAACAAATTATCACAAAACAATTAAACCTAGGGCAGAGAAATTAGGGCTGTTCGAATTCTGTGAGGTTAGATGGATTTGAGAGTGTGGATGGTGTATTTATAGAGATGAAGAGGTAGAAGATGGTGGGTTATGTAGAGGGAGGTCATGGGTTTGTGAAGTTAGAGTGGGCGGTTATATTTGAAGTGGTGGAAAATAATGAAAGAGGCGGTATATATTCTTCCCTCTCTCTGTCCACGATTTAAATGACTGTCGATTTTTTCTCTTCTAAATACGGTCCGTAAAGTGATTTACGGCCCGTATTTAGAGATAATTCTTTGGACCGTGCACTATATTGTGTCATGAAGGATTACAACCAGGTTTACGAGTCGTATTTTGAATTACGGTCCGTATTCTATGGTCGTAATTTTTCACGTTACAAAACAAGAATCTTTGTTTGTGACATTGTTAAATACGCCTTGTTTTGCGACCCGTATTGTGAAATACGGTCCGTAAACTCCAGATGTATTTTACAATGTTGTAAAATAGTCTCTCTGATTACTTAACTTACCTGCTATTCATCAATATTTTCTGCAATATATTCCTGCACCAAAACAACCATTACCTTATATGCAAACAAAAACAAAAAGAAAATACACATTATACTTGGGTTGCTTCCCAAGAAGCGCTTGAGTTAACGTTGCGGCACGACGGTGGTTCCCTTTCACTCCTTATCGGCAAACACCGGGTCAGCCTTCGTTCCGAGGTGCTTTAACCGGTATCGGTCAAGAATTCTATCCCCATCAACCATCCCATAATAGTGCTTCACCCTCTGCCTATTCACCTTAAATGTCTGAGTTCCATCTCCGGACTTCAGTTCAATCACCCCATGGGGTGAAATACCTACCACCTCAAACGGACCAGACCACCTTGATTTTAGCTTGCCAGGTAGCAATTTCAATCGAGAGTTAAATAGCAAAACGGGAACACCCTTGTAGAATTCTCACTTCAGGATTTTCTTTTCATGATACTGCTTCATCCTCTCTTTATAAAGTGTTGCACTCTCATATGCCTGGTACCGAAATTCATCCATCTCATTGAGTTGAAACAACCTTAGCTTGGTCGCCTATTCCCAGTCCATATTCAATTTCTTGAAAGCCCACATAGTTTTATGTTCAAGTTCAACCAGCAAGTGACAAGCTTTTCGAAAACAAGCTTGAAGGGTGAAGTCTCAATCGGAGTCTTGAAAGCAGTCCGGTATGCCCATAGAGCATCATTGAGCTTGCGGGCCTAATCAGTCCTATTTGCATTCACCGTTTTAGCTAGAATACTCTTGATCTCCTGATTGGATACATCAACTTGCCCACTTGTCTGAGGATGATAAGGTGTTGCCACCCTATGTTTTACGCCATATTTCTCCATCAATCCTGCGAAAGCTCTATTGCAAAAGTGGGAACCGCCATAGCTAATTATAGCCCTTCGAGTACCAAATCGAGTAAATACGTTCTTCTTGAGGAACCCCATGACACTGTTGGCCTTATTGTTAGGTAAAGCCACCACTTCTACCCATTTCGACACATAGTCCACAGCAACTAAGACATATTTCATGCCACCAGAACTCACAAAAGGGCCCATAAAGTCAATCCCCCAGACATCGAACACTTCTACCTCCATTACAAAATTCATAGGCATTTCTTGCCTTCTGCCTATATTCCCTTGCCTCTGACATTGATCACAAGATCGCACCAATAGATTTGCATCATGAAAGATAGTCGGTCAGTAATAACCGCATTCAAGAACCTTAACATCAGTCCGGTTACCACTATGATGACCTCCAACAGGAGAGTCATGGGATGCCTTTAGAATCGCCATCACTTCATTTTCGGGAACACAACGCTGAATGATGTTATCCGCGTATGTTCTGAATAAATAAGGCTTATCCTAATAGTATTGACGAGAATCCCGCAAGAACTTCTTCTTTTGGTATGCTTTAATCTCTTCTGGAACTATGCTTGTTACCAAATAATTGGCAATGTCAGCATACCATGGTGCTACCTCCATTGACATAGGCAACACCCTCTCATCTGGAAACACATCATCTATATCTAGCTCATCAGAAGGTCTCCCAGCTTTTTCAAGCCGACAGAGATAGTCAGCAACCTGATTTTCAGTTCCCTTGCGGTCATTCACCTCAAAGTCAAACTCTTGCAAAGAATAGCACCCATCAGATCAGTCGCGGCTTTACTTCATTCTTCACCATAAGGTATCTCAATGCTGCATGATCAGTGTATACCATAACATTGGACCCCAACAAATAGGCCCGAAACTTCTCAAAAGCAAAAACTATTGCAAGTAGCTCTTGCTGCGTTCTTTATCGTGTAATTCATGCATCCGGCGATTTGGTGTTACGCTTGCATAATAGATCGGGTGCATAATTTTATTGTGCCTCTGGCCCAGCACAGCACCTATTGCGAAATCACTAGCATCACACATCAATTCAAAAGGTAAGGACCAATCAGGAGTGACAATAACAGGAGTAGTAGTGAGGCGCTCCTTTAATTTATCAAACGCATTTCGGTACTTGTCATCAAATACAAACTTAGACTCTTTTTCAAGAAGGTTGCACATTGGATTAGCAATCTTGAAGAAATCTTTGATGAAGCGCCTGTAGAACCCAGCATGTCCCAAAAAACTTCAGACACCTTTGACTGAGATCGGTGGAGGAAGTTTTGCAGTCACATCTCTCTTCGCTTGATCAACCTCAATTCCCTTTTCAGAGATTTGGTGACCGAGGATGATCCCTTCCTTCACCATAAAGTGGCACTTCTCCCAATTAAGTACGAGATTTGTCTCCTTACATCTTTTCAGCACTTGACCCAGATGGCCAAGACAATCATCAAATGAATCACCCACAACAGAGAAATCGTCTATGAACACTTCCAAGAAGTCTTCTACCATGTCAGAAAAGATCGACATCATGCACCTTTGAAAAGTGGCTGGTGCATTACACAACCCAAAGGGTATTCGGCTGAACGCAAATGACCTATAAAGACAAGTAAAAGACGTCTTCTCTTGATCTTCTAAAGCGATGTTGATCTGATTGTAGCCCGAATAACCATCAATGAAGTAATAATAAGAACGCCTCGCTAGCCGATCAAGCATTTGATCAATAAAAGGCATAGGGAAGTGATCCTTGCAAGTGGCAGTGTTGACCTTGCGATAGTTCATGCAAACTCTCCATCTGGTTACAGTCCTCGTCGGAATCAGCTCATTCTTTGCATTGGGCACCACTGTGATGCCTCCCTTTTTTGGAACACATTGGACTGGGCTCGCCCATTTATCAGGTAAACCACTCCAGAATCTAACCATTTGATGATCTCCTTCTTGACGACCTCTTGCATATTCTCATTTAGTCTCCTTCGATGCTCTACACTCGGCTTGCTGTCCTCTTCCAACTGGATTTTATGTTCACAGATCCTAGAAGGAATTCCCTGAATGTCTGTTGTGGTCCAACCAATTGCACGCCTATATCCATGCAATACCTCCAAAAGTCACTCAATCTGTTCCTCAGTCAGTAGTGCTGAAACAATCACTGTCAATGTATTATTCGGACCCAGGAACTCGTATTTCAAATGTGATGGGAGCTGCTTAAGCTTTAACTTTGGTGGTTCAATGATCGAAGGCTTTACTGGAGGAGTTGTTCTATTTTCCATATCAAGATTCAGCTTCTTTGGGTGGTAAGAATATGACCCCAACCCAACAAGCGAACTAACCATCTCCACATAACCCTCCATGTCTTCAGCATCAAAGTTTACAAGTATACCAGCCAGAGCTTTACCCAAACTTTCTTCTTCCATCTTGAACTCCACCGCTTCATCAATAACATCAAAAGAATCAATCAACGAATGCTCTTATAAGCACTTGGTAACTTCATCCCCTTGCTTGCCTGAAAAAGTAACTTCCTCGTTGTTGACTCGGAACTTGATTTCATTTTTCTCCGAATCCATCAGAGCTTTCCCCGTAGCAAATAAATGTCTCCCCAGAATAATAGAAATGTCCCGATCAATAGTACAGTCAAGAATCACAAAAGCTGCAGGCAATATGAATTTACCAACCCACACAAGAACATCATCAACCTTGCCAACAGGCCTCTTAATAGATCTATCAGCCATATATAGCCTCATAGTAGTCTCCCTTGGCATCCCCAAACCTGATTGCTTATATATAGAAAGTGGCATCAAATTAATAATCGCCTCATTATCACACAAAGCACGAGCAAAATCATGGTGCCCAACAGAACAAGGAATGGTGAACGCCTCAAGATCGCCCTTCTTCTGAACAGTAGTTGTTGAAATGATGGAACTCACAGTTTCATGTTGCACCATTTTCTTCTTGATCAGCAGGTCCTTCAAATATTTAGTAAAACCAGGCATCTCCTTGACAGCTTCCAAGAAGGGAAAATTCAGACACAATTGCTTTAGCTAATCATAAAATTTTTTGAACTTAGCATCTTCCTTCTTGTTCACCAACCTCTGAGGAAAGGGAGGTTTAGATTTTAAAAGCTGATTCAAAGGGCGAAGATCCCTTTTCACAGTCTTCTTCCTCTTGTCATCAGCCTCCTTCAAAATCTCTAGAATATCAGCAATCTTCTTGTCCGTAGGATTCTCATCAACAATAATTGGTGCATCAGACTGCACCTCTTCATCTTCATCAATTGGATTGAGCTCAACAACCTTCTTTTCAGCACCTTGGAGTATTTTACCATTCTAAGTACTAATGGCAAACACCCGATCTACACCGCCTCCCCCATTCTTCGAATTTGGAATAGTGTCACTAGAAAGTCCTCCCTTTTTAGGAGGGTGCTGCTCTCTAGAAATATCACGCATCTGTGACTCGAGCTTCTAAATAGCTGATGTATGGGAACCCACTGTCTCTTTTAGCCCAGATAAAGTCCTCTCAGACTTTGATTGATTTGCTAGAACCTTCTCAAGCATTACTTCAACGCTCGAACTACCTTGCTCTATTGCTTGCCCTTTCAGTGGTATATAAGGATTGGAACTCTTGTTCCCAAAATTGTTGTTGTTGTTGTAGCTCCCTTGGTTCGTACCACCATAATTATTATTGTAGTTCCCAGAGTTGTTGTTATTGTATGCACCCTGACCCTGCTGAGGTCTCCATTGATTCTGATTCTGGTACCCATCTTGGTAGTTCTGTCTTTGATAACCCTCTTGAGAATTATTCACATAGTTAGCATCTTCTACCTACATAGGAGGTCCCTCGTGAAATGGACCCTCTTTGTTCTAGTACATCCCTTTCGGCATACCTGGCTCATCCTCACAAACATTTACCTTCTTAATGCGGTCTCATCAAACTTCTTGGTTAGCAAGAAAATATTATTTGCAAGCTCAGCCAGTGTTTGCTGGGTATCTTGATTCTCCTTTATCTTATTCTGGATCATGACACTACCATAAGGCACCACATCAGCATTGTTTGAGTGCCATGTGCGTAATCAGCCTGTCAAGTATGTTGGTCACTCATCGATAAGATTTATTCATAAAACTACCATTAGCTGCATTATTTGCAATTTATTGCGTCACTGGATCCAGCCCTCGATAGAACTTCTCCATTAATATGTTCTCCGGAAAACCATGATTTGGAATTTTCTGCAAATACTCTTTAAATCTCTCCCAAGCTTCATATATAAACATTCCCCCGTCGCTTGAATTCATAGATCTTGTCACGAATCTCAACCTTCTTGCTAGAAGGATACCACTTCTTGAGAAAGACCGATACCATTTTCGCCATGTGTTAATAGAATTCGGAATGACTTCTCGAACCAAGCTCTTGCATCTCCAGCTAAGGAATATTTGAATAGCCTCAGCCGAATAACATCTTGTGAAACGTTGTTTTGGATATGATTAGCACACACATCCACAAAATTCTGCAAATAACGTTGAGGGTCATTATCGGTAGAATTCCAAAAGTAGCGCTCAAGCTTCAACAACTGGTATAAAGAGGAGTCAATTTTTACGCTTGCAGCTCCAACTCAAGGATGAACAATAGCAGATGCATAGTCCTCCTCCGAATAAGATCGGCGAAAACATTTTCTTCATCCGATTCATTCGCACGATTATTCAATCGATTCCCCGAAGCACAAAGATATTGGTTTTGTTGATTCGATTCATGTTCACCTGGTTTACAAGGAATAGCAAACAAGGTGTGACGGAATAAGCAAAAGACTTCAATCAAAGCAAATACTATTTAGTAATTACAAAATCGTATTCCCTGACAGCGGCGCCAAAATTTGGTATGCTCAAATTACACCTTTAATTAGCATAAAACGGACGATATTAAATATAGCAACCCAACTAGGTTGGGGTCGAATTCCACCGGGAATATGGTGTGAAAAGGTTACTAAAGTCATAGAATGCTTAATTTAGGTCTAATGTCTTAATCCGATGATTTTGTCAAAAGTTGGTTGTTTAGGACTAATGGCTAACTAATTTCTTTGGAGTGTAATTTAGGGTAAAAGAAACCAAGGTTGTGTCCCCTTTAGATAAAGTGTATGATCATGGGTATTGATCTTGATATACTTCTAATGGATTGCTATATGAATGCACTTAACCACTATGTGAATCTCTACTATTTCCCAATAAATAAAGATTATTTCTTTCGATGATTTTCCCAAATATAAGAAAGTGATATTAAGAACGTTTAATTATGCCAAGTAAATTCGTCTTATTCCTAAGTGAATTTATTAAACAAAGGTTAAAGCTTTGTGTTCTTGTTATTTATTCTTACCAACCCTAATTGTTTTCCCAAACAAAACAAGATTTATGGCATTAATCAATGTTTGCAACAATTAATTATGAATGAAGAATGAAGAACAAATAAGCCCTAATAATCCATTATGTGTATATCAATCACAAAACACCCATCATTGGGTTCGCAGCCCTAGCAAGGGAATTTAGCTACTCATGACAAAGAACAAGAAATAAGAAATTGAAGAATTCCTAATTGCTTACTTTGGAAGAAAAGAGGAATTGATAATACTTGAATTGATGTTTGAATCACCAAAACCAGAGAGTATTTGTTGTTCTAAGTCAAGAGACCAAAAATATATCAACTGATAATAATTAAAACCCTACAATGGCTATTTATAGGTTCTGAAAACGTAAAAGTTATAGATTTACACTTTGGTCCCCGTCGGTACAAAATACGATCCGTATTTCACAATACGAACCGAAAACCAGTTTACGCTCAGGGTTTCCTTCAAGATATGGGCAACTGCAACCTCGTGGAATACGAATCGTATTTTGATTTACAGTCCGTCTTTCAACTTGCAAAACTTCAACTTTCTGGCAAGTGTCTAAATGCTAAATACGCTTTGAAATACGGACCGTAAAGTGGTTCTGCTTATCTTTAATTACGCCCATGGAATACGGCCCGAATTTGAGAATACGGTCCGTATATTGAGATCTGGCCAACTTCTGCACTTTAACTGTTTCCATTCTAAATCTGCTCCATTACCTGAAAAACACTAAAAACACATTAGATAGACACTAACTTGCTTATAAACAAGTAAAACTTCTTGTAAAAAAGGCCTTGGATGTGCCATAATTTCTGGGCACATCACCCCTCGAGCTAGAACCACCAAAACTCCCAATATGTCGTTGCCTCTTCTCACTACCCTCTCCAAATGCACGGGCCTTAGCAGCCTCAACCAAAGAAGCATGCTCAATGATGGACTGGAAGGAAGCCGCCATACACTCCATTTAAAGGCAAGGAATCTGAAGAGAACCAACGAGCCCACCAACAAAGCGCCTAATCCTGCCAGGCTTAGTAGGAATCAAAGGAGCTGAATAATGGGCCAGATACAGATAGCGAGTCACATAGGCCTCCACAGACAAACCCCTCTACTGAAGATGTAGAAACTCATCCCTACGCAACTCTCTCAAAGCCGGGGCACATACTTCTAGAGGAAGGCCCGGTAGAACTGGGTCCAAGACAGGGCAGGAGAACCCTCTGGTCTGCAAGCAATAAAATACCTCCACCAAGCCTTCGCGTCTCCATGAAACTGGTAGGACACATAGTCAACTCCATGGGACCCTACGATCCCCATCCTATGTAACAACTCATGCATATCCAAGATGAACTCGTAAGCATCTAGAAGTACCCGAGAACCTCGGCAGCTCTAACTTTCTAAACCTCCCTAGGTCCTGATCAGTCAAGGTCATAACAGGGCCTGCCATGGGTCTAAGATCATTGCCCGAGGCTGGCACTGCATCAATCCGGAGCCATAGGCGCCGGAGGGTGTGCCACACCCGAGATTTCCTCGGGTCCGCGCCCAACTCTAGTCTGCGAACCTCCACCCGGAGTAGTAACACCAGCGGCAGCCTGCTAGGCATCTAGATAGAGTAGAACACAAGCCATAGTATCCTGTATAGTCTGCTCTGAAGTGATCTCGGGCTGTGTCCGTGCTGGGGCCACATAATCCTCGGTGGCTTGGCCTCGATCCTGTTGTACCTCAAGCCCTGAGGACGGAGACCTCTCACGTCGCTGACCTACCGCAGGAGCCCTACCCCTGTCTGGGGCAGCCTCGTGGCCTCTAGCTATACTGCGCCCTCTAGCTATACCGCGCCCTCTGGCTATCGCTCGCCCTCTGGTGCCAGTCGCAGCTGCGGGCTCTGGCACCTAGTCTCGGGCTATCGTAGCTCGAGTCCTCACCATCTGTGAGAGAAGAGATAAGAGTCAGATATCAATTTGATTGTTCCATATACCAATTAGAATAAAGTAGAACGAAAGAAGGAAACAAAGTGAAATTTCCTAAATGTCCTATAGCCTCTCGTAGATAATTACGGAGTTCATCGTACCGATCCATGAGACTCTACAAGACGCGCTCTTGTATTATAAACTGAGTAACCTAGGGCTCTGATATCAACTTGTCACGACTCAATTTAGCTAATCGTGCGGGTACCTACCTTTCCCACCGCTGTAGGCGAACCCTCATCCCAACAATTGCCAACTCAAAAACAAACAAATAAACAAGCGGAAGAGACAAGAATCACATAAGTATGACGATAATCATAAAGAAATGTGTGGAAGTAAGAAATACATCAAATCCATCCAGAGTCTGGTCTAACCATACAAGAGCCTCCAACTAGATACTACAAGTCTGAAAGTAACAAAATACATCAAAAGTTTGAATATGTCTCCGAATATGAAATAAGACATAGATAAAGGAAGAATCTCTAAGGCAGCGGAAGTCCTCGTGCTCACCCTATAAGACTCTCAAAGAACAACTCTCGCATCGCAATCAACCACGAGAATCAGAGATCGATCCTATCTGGAACTCTACATTCATAAAAGAATGCAGCAAGTGCAGGTCAGTAAAAACAACAAGTACTGGTAGGTATCATAGGCCGCCTAAGTTTAGCTAACACATATCAAGTCAATAAAGTAATATAAGCAGGTAAATCAACAAGGTATAAGTCACACACGAGCCAGAATCCAAGTACACGTCATCACCTATGTTATAGCATCTAAAGCCAATTGTGTCAAGTCTCAAATACTCAGTCGAAATTTGTATATCACAAATTCATCACAAGAATATCACAATAAAAGTCATGGTGTAATGCAATGCAATAATGTATGGAATGTCAATGCAATACAATGATGTGTACACATAGACTCCGATGATGGAACATCACATCTCGATAGCACAATCCATAGGGGACCCGCGAATTCCATGTACCTCACGGCTCCGGCACAAACCTTAGCAAGCGCTACCTCACGATTTCGGTAAAAACCTCGGCAATCACTATGCATAACCTCGATTCCGGGACTACCATCGGACATTGGTCCTCACGTCACTCTCATCCAACTGAGCCCAGCTCATGACAGTGTTTTCTCAAGTATCATCAGTGTACCAACAGTATATCATGAAGGATGAGAACGCGTGAAATGTGTGAGTTCAATGTCAATAATTAGGTCAATATCACAAGTACCACGCATGGGCACACCAACAATATCATAAAAAGGCTATACAATAAGCCATGATAGAACATTATCCTTGTATCAAACGTCAACAAGTAAGATACTACAATATCATGGTCAAGATATATCAAATCGTCTCCAATATCTACCATTACCATGTGGTTTCAAGCCAACAACAATAGAACAAGATAAGTCACAACACAACGGGGTGACCAAACCCAATCACACAAGAGGGTCAAACCTAAGACAATATCCCTAAAGGTTTACATGCTTTCTCTGATAATATCGTCTAAATATATGCTTCACTAAACGAAGTCTCACCATAGGGTAAATCGTAACCTACCTAGAAGGACCCAGCAATATCACCAACAATCACACCTTAGCCTTTCCTTTCCTTTGAGCCTCAAGATCAAAAAAGTCTAAGCATATTCGAATCGTGGAATTAGAATCAAGAAGAACATCAAACAAGCCTTACTTCTATTCAAGACCCAAATCCCCAACCTATGGAATAGGGTTCATGAACTAGAATGGTGAAATTAGGAATCTAAAGGTCCCAACAAGAAGTTAAACCTCTAGGTGATCAATTCCCATCAATAACAAGCTAGAATAATCATCAATTCACTCAATTTCCAGATTCTAGGCAAAACCCCCAAGTTTAGGTATAGACCCTAACTTCCAATTCCATAAATTAGCCTCTAATTAGGAAGAAATTATGAAATAGGGGATTCTAATCATCAATTCAATGCTTAAAGAAGCTAACCCATTCAACAAATCATGATTTAGAAGCCTAGAAGAATAACTCATTAAACCCACTTTTAATCTTCAATCACTTAATGAACTATCAAGATAAAGGGATTCTAAGATGATTAGGGATAATGAAATAGCAAAGGGATTAGAAATACTTACCACCAAGAATTTTCTCCAAGGATAACCTAGATTTGCTCCCAATAGCTTAGATTTTGGAATAGTAATAAATGAGGAACTAAGGGCTTTTAATACACAATTAATGAAATAACCAGGCCCGATACTGTTTCGGTGGCAGCGGGACCGCTGCAGTGGTCCCGCCTCGACTGTCTCTCAGACCGCCTTGATGGTCGGGCCTCAAATACACTTGGCCGCCACAGCGGCCCATCCCTCCGCTATGGCGGTACCGCTGAGGCGGTAAGGGTGTCGCCATGGCGGACACCAGCACCAGATTTTTCCTAAAATAATCACAATCTCAATCCGAAATCCCGACTAGTATTCGAGGCCATCTGCTTACAAACCACATACACAGATACACATAACAATAAGTTACAAATGCACTCGTGGCCTCAAAATTCCGAACGAAGGTCTCGTTGACCGAGTCAACTCCCGATACCTCAATTTCAGCTTCCCAACCCAAGTCCTAAAATGCACTCGAGTGGATGTGGAACCGAACCAGATATGCACACAAGTTACCATCCAAACCTCTCGGAATCGACGAATTTCTGAAAAAGGTCTGTTTATCCAAAAGTCAACTTTGAGTCAACTCTTTTTCTCTTAAAGCCCAAATTTCACAATAAGTCGCCCGAATCAAAACTAAACACCTTAGGAAGCATGTCAACGGTCCCCTCGGTTCAAATGTGAGATAAACAAGCTTGGGGAAGGGTCAAAAGTGCCGAAAAGACTATAACAACCTAGCGAGTTGTTACACTCTCAAACCAGTACCATGTCATTTCAACGGACCGCCAAAGACCTGGATTTTATCGTGCCTCCGGTGTCATTAGATTACCTCCAGAGTCCTTAAGTGCTAACTTGGACCTACCTCACCCCTACTGCCATGTGTCACCATAACATTACTCCAGTTGTATTTCATGAACTTTCGCCAATACAGAAAGTCCCTCACTTTCCGGTGACTCGAACAAGTATGATCGGGACGTGGAAGAGGTTTCCAAAATTCTGTGAATGAAGCATTTATGACAATTGAAAAGATACATCCTGACCATCTAGCGCACGTGTCACACCTTCAGTGGGTGTCACACTGCATTCTCCCTCGCCGAGTCCTGAGGCCAATGATGACCTGTCTATAAAGTCACGCCACTCAATCCATATCTTGCTCCATTCTTCCTCTTCTTTAGGCAATTCGTAAAGTAGTTTCTCTCCAACTAAAGTAAAACCCTGATCGCAAAAAAAAAAAAAAAAAAACATCTGAACACTTATTCCTACCCCTATCTTCTTTTAACTAGAATGTTGACTCCAGAAGTTCTTTCTTCTAAGGTTATTGCCTCTGACGTCACCGAAACTCCCACCGTCATGGCTCCACCACCCTCTGGCGCCGTCGTTGAACCACCTCGTGGTGGCGAGAACCCTCCCAAGTGAAACTCTCTTTCCAGATCCATCCTGCCAAAGAACTAGCATTGGGAGAATGACCTCCATGCAAAATCTGTCACCCTGGATCAGCCCGGTATTCGAGATTATCACCCCGGAGTTATAATTTTTGAACTTATCACAATTATGTTAAATAAAAAAAAGGAATATACATCAAACATATACATGTATATCAAGGAAGGCTCAACTATCACCATTATACTAAGAAGAAAGGCCATATACATCAAACATATACATGTATATCAAAACAAATTCTACAGGTCAAGCAAGGCAGCTGTGCCAAGGCTTATGTGTGAATACCACCAGGCCTATTGGCTGGTCTTTGGCAATGAGGAGGACGGGTAAGTTGTCGCCCCAGTATTCCCAATGCCGCACAAGCTATAAGGGGTTTTACGAACCCCAAGCATAGCTGGTCATCGGGGAAGGCTAAGACTAGACCTCACCCTAAATTTCCTTATCCTATCAATTCAACCATAAAAATTAGAAGCAGATCTCAGGATAAGCCATTACATAGCTGTCCAGATTCACCACACAATGTACTTCCACAAAATAAATAAATTCATGGACTTACAGTAGCAAAATATGACCATACACACACTTATGAGAAAGGCCCAAAACAGGCTAAATGTATCAAAGAAATAAAAAACCAAGCCCACTGTCATAAGGTGACACAATTGCAGCCTATAAGCTTATAAATGAGACAAGGTCAAAACAACATGGTCATAGAGAAAAAATAACACGGCTATAATATCAAATATGGAAGGACTTGGGAAGATAAATCAAAATCACACAGTCATAAAAAAGGCACACAAGCTGTGACACTCTAAGGGGAAAATCAGTACCAAACACACCACCATGCGATGAACTAGAACATCTTGTCTTCTTACCAATGAGAAGAGCGCATAGAGCCCGACAAGGACATGGCTATGGCAGGGAAAAAGGGGTAGGACTGGGGTTCTCCCATGGCTGAGCCTTATGCACCAGGCCTGAAATCAATCTAGAGGGGCAACTAATGTACTCTCAAGGACAAGTAAACAAAACTAGATAAAGAAAATGAGCAAGCCAAATTTGTACTTCTGCCTATCCTTCCATCTTTGTTTCTATATTGAACTTATGTGCACAATTATTCTTTATTTGGGTCAGAGCTAAAATCAGTATTACTAGGTCAATGCTAACTCTAAACTGGGGATGGGAGTCTCACTAAGCCTAGAGGGCTAGAATCTAGGTGGTTTTCCAGTATTCTTGGCAATGAACCTCAGCCTCTACAAACCACATAAGTGCTATGGGACCTCTTATTTGAAGGAGACTATTGTGAACCAGGCTAGGCCTGGCTTTTCTATTCTCCTTTCCCCAAGGCCCCTTGAAAAGGTCTTTCTTAGGTCATGAGGCTTTGGTCCATTTCTAGCCTTCTCTATGATCACATGGAGGTTTGTATCTCTCAAGATTACCTAGCCTAGGACTTAATATAAAAGGGTTCCATATGCACCTATTCAAACCAAAAAGACCTATCCACTAAGGTCAAAGCCATTTCCTAAAGAAAACAAGGCAGGTGAAACTAATTCAAGTGATGGCAGGATCCGGTTCAATCAATACAGACTATTTCAGGCTCCCTTGGCTTCCCAGCCTCGTCCCAGATAGGTCTACATTCTCCATAGATTCAAGTTATGGCTTAAGTCCTATCCCAACTAACACTAAAGGGTACACATGACCAAATTAATAGCAAAACAAGCACAAAATTTTCATAAAAGAAGGCCTAGGAAAGGCCTCACAAGCAATCAAGAATTTAGGCAGTGTTACTTGTTCCAGGTAAAAGAAAGTTTGGCAACATTTTGGACTTTTAGAGCACATATTTGAAAACTGGCAGCTTTTAAACCTTACCTCTCTTTTATTACCCAAGCATATAATAGATAGGTTGACTAATCAGGATTACTTGTTAACAAATGAAGGAGCCTTGAAGACCTTTGTTAAAGAAAAGAGATTTCTAATGGGCAAGTTATATGGGCACTTAGTCAAAAAGCCTTAAAACAATTTTGACCCTTAGAAATGACCTTTTAATATACTCAGACTAATCAGAAGCTTTTCTCAAGGAACAAAAAGAAAGGAAAGAAAATAAGAAATAGGTTTGTGGCATGATCATAGTTTTAGTAAACAAGAGGGTTCAATCATCACATAGGAAACATATTTCAATCAGTAAACCAAAGGGGCAAATTCTCAGACTCCAGTCAGGGATAAACAAGCTAAGAAAAAAGGTGGATGAAAGACACATGATCACACACAGGAGCAAGTAGTAAGCAGCAAAGTTGGCACTTAGTTCTCATGATGTGGACTCATACCAAAGACAATACACTTATCAGCCCACTTCCTTGCACAAAACCAGTTCAAGCAATAAAACTCAAAACAAGCAAACTCCCAAGACAAAGAAAGACACACTTTCAAGAGACATGGTAGAAATCATACAACACTTAGACTTTTCAAACATTGGCATCAGTTCATTTGACTCTAGGTGTATCTCCCCCCTTTTAGATATAACTAAGTTGTTCTAATCTTCCGGAGATCCTTGTGTGCCCCAAGATCATGAGAAGAAGGTCAAAAAGATGAAAGAAACAGTCTCAGGCTCCTGAAAGGGAAACAGTATAGGGTGGGGGTCATCAGCTCCCCATCTCCTTTTCGTGAGTCTCCTTTCAGCAAAAAAGGATCCTGGGCTCCACTCGTCACTACCTCCAATTCATGCCCAGGCTCACATTGTCCTCTCCTAAAACTCTTTCCCCCCATCCTATGGCCTCATCATAATCTTCCAGTGACAATACTAAAGGTCATGGACATGTTCAAGACAACCTAGCTCTATTACACTTCCACAGTTGACTCATGAAACTATGCCTAACCTTTAAAGACTTTTGTTGCCAAGTTCAAACATGATGCATTAGGAACAGACCCATCATAAACATGTAGCAACCATAACAAACTAGTGTTCCTAAGCAACTTCAAGCCAAAATTATAATCATGAAAGGATCTTTGCTCTTAACCACATTGTATTTTAAAGAAACACACATTTCCTTTTCCATCAGGATCAAATCACACAGAGAGAAACAGCAACAGACTCCAATCACCATTACTCTAGCCTTAGCCAAATTCTGAGACATTATCCTCAACCTTTTCTTAACCTTATCATTACTCTTTTAAAAGAACTCAGTTCACAACATCAAAAAGGGAAAACAAAGCATCCAGGACAGCCACACAAAGACAAAATAAGCAAACTTATATCAAGGTTCCCATTACCCCTCCTTCTTTTGTCCTTATCTTTACAGTTAGCATAACTAGGTGATCAGTCTTCAAAAATAAGATTTTTCTTCACACAACGTATTCATGGACATTTCTACATATGATAGGCCAAAATAGACTTACACATATCCCTTGTCAAACTACCAATCCTTAAGCCCTTTTCTTTAATGCTATTTTCGGAGTGGATACATCTCATTACTAGGTTAAGGAAAACATGACAATTATCTCCTTGACAAGCCTAGTTATCTAAATGATTGCCCATTTTAACCAAACATAGACCATCTTAAGACTGCTCTGAACTCAGTTCATTATAGCAACATTAAAGACCTTTTAGACTCAACACAAGCACTTACATATTCTACAGGTTCTACTCAGAGGTGGGTTCAACAAGTTCTAGTGCTTACCATAAGCAAAATAATCAGACAAATGCAGGCCAAATGAATACCTCTGATCAAGTTCAAATCCCTTCCCCTCCCAGAATCATTATTTAAAACCTCTATCCCAACATATTACCAATGTGACATAAAATACCAAGTATTAGGACCTCAGACCAACCTTCCAATTAGATATTACTAGATGGAACAAACAAGAATCAAGCCAACATCTTACTTAACCACCTGTGGCCATTAACTACCCTTGAAGCCAAACACATCCACCAAGTAGGACAAATAGAATTAGATATAGCACACAGTAAACCTTCAATCTTCAAACCAAATATGATCAAGTAGGACCAAACAGGATCAGACTAGGTCCAATATATGTCAACCATCAACCTCCCAACCAAACATATGATTAAGTAGGAAGAATAGTTTCAGGCTAAGTTCATACATAACAAATCTTCAACCTTTAAACAAATCTCCAAAAAAAAAAAAAAAATACTACCAATAGATTACTCAAAACCAGGTCAAACACCTCACTTTAACAGGCCTTTTGGCCCCCTTTTTTGAATTAACCTTCAAACCAAACACATTTCTAAATGGACACAGCCAAGAAAGTAATCCAAATAAATCACTCAAAGGTCCTATAACATTAAGCCAAGTACTGTTACATGGAACACATTGGACTAAGCCCGACATAACACATAAGAGACCCCCTTTAGTTCCAATTTAAAACATAAGACTCATTATACACACATCAAACAAACACATAGCTTAAACTATATTCTAAACCACACATGATACCCTTAATCACATTAAACAAGCATGATATTAGACAGAAATTTAAATGGAAATCTAAATCAAACCAAAGATATTAGCTTAAACTATATTCTAAACCACATGTAACACTCTTAATCACTTTAAACCAGCATGATATAGACAGAAATCTAAATGGAAATCTAAATCAAACAAGCACATTATCTTAAACTATATTCTAAACCACACATAATACTCTTAATCACATTAAACTACACTAATATAGACAGAAATCTAAATAGAAGGCAATAAACTAAAATTTGTTTACCTTTTGTGAGTGCAACCGGGGCAAGCAATGGACTTGGATGCTTCTATCCTTCCAATGCCAAACTCAGACACCAACACCACAACCAAATAAAAATGCAAAAACTTTAGAACTAAAAAAAAAACTAAAACCTTTCGGCTAAGCTTAAAATTTTGACTGATGGAACTTTAAAACTTTGAAAAAATCGTAATTTTCAATCCTTTCTCGGTTCCAACCTCTTTTTTTTTTCTTGAACAAATGGGGTTCTATTTATAGAACCCCAAAACACATCTTAGAACTCGTACAACCGATGTGGGACTTGCAGATTTACACAAGTCCTCACTCAAAATCCAACACATGACCCAGATTTGAGGTAAAACCGAAATCAATGGCTCAAATCACTTTAACACTAACATAAATGACGGAAAATATAAAGAAAGGGGTTGTCTGTACCTTTAGGGGCTGCTTGGCTAGAATTTGTGGAAGAGGAGGCCTGAAGGAGGACGTGAGCAATAAATGCTCCGTCCTTTCCTCTACGTCGAGCCATGTTCATGCTCAGGTGGCAATGGGACAACCGCGTAAGGGGGAGGGGGAGGGGTAGGGTGGCGGTGAGGATTTTGAACCCTAGCCTTGAGAGAAAGGGGAATTACCCCCTTAGGGGTCTTTGATAATGAGGCGGGGAGTATTATTACTCTGCCTTGGGCTGGGCTTGGGCGATTGGGCCTGGGTTCAGTCCCCTTTAAAAAAAAAAATGGGCCACTGTAAGTATACATACATACATACATACACACACACACACACACACACATATATGTATATATATATATATATGGAGGGTCGGGGATAAAACATAAAAATCAAAACCCAATCATTAGCCTATTAGGACTTAATTAATTCTAAAACATGACTTGTTAAAAAAAATCATTTTGCAGATAATGGTCCCAATAATTAATCAAATTAATTAACCAGATAATTTATCAATTAAACAACTACGCAAACACACAGAATCAAGGTTTGAGGGGTAAAATGATCAATTTTTTTAATTACTCAAAATGCCTTGGACAATAAAATAGAATAAATTACTCATTAATCTAATTTCCTTTATTTAGTCAATTAAGTAAATAATTATTTAAAATGGTTTTTGCCTTTGATTAATTTTAATAAAAATACTCTCTGAATGTTATAAAACCTCAATTAATTTCCACAAAATTTAAGATAACCTAGAAATCTCTTTATTAATTTAAAGGGGTGAAATATTATCCCAAATAATTTTCGTAAAAATCATCTAGACCTTTTAAGGTGCGCAGCTGATTTTACTTATTGTCCAAGGACTTCGAGTACTTAAAATAAATTGCGGGAGGTAAAAAATTAGGTGTCAACAGACAGCCTCTACTCCCGCCACCGCCGGTATCTCGTTTATAGTTGATTTAGACAACTAGGAGACCGAAAAGGATGATTAGCCCCTTTGAGGAGTGTCCGGAGGGAGAGAGCCGAGGGTCCCATTGCCTTCCCTATGGAAGAATCCTTCTTGTAAGCTGAGATGGACATCGTGAAGCGCAGGGCTTCGAGAACTCAATCCTCATTTAGCCTTGTTGGCTCCGGTGCTATGATCTTGAATGCGCTGCCCTCAACTTCTTCTACAATACCAGTTCTGCATCCTCCACCGCTTTCTCTACCAGCTCCCCCACTAGTTTCCGCACCAACTTCTCCATTGCAAGTGCCTGCTGCCCCCCGGGGGAATTCACCTTCTTGAGAACGTCGCCCCTACTCACAGTGAGAGGGATTAGCGAATGAATATTCGACCCCGATAGAGGAGCAAAATGAATTCAGGTTGGTTACTTTCCAAGTCCTCGCCGAATGCCACCTGCTGTCCAAACTCATGGGAGTGGCAAACTATATAAAACAAGTATCTTTGGAAAGGGACCAGAAGAGAACGCGTGAAGTTTTATCTGGGTGCATGATCAATACTGGTAAGCATGCTACAGCCCGAGTAATTTCCTTCTCGACCTAGGAGCTTTCACCCCTTCCTTTTTTTCCTCTTTTTTCTTTTCAAATCATAACTTTGATTTTTCCTTCTTAATCTTGTGCAGTCCAACTTCCTATGCAACTAAGGCCTCTAGAATATGATTGGAGAAAAGGCCGCTCTAGCTAATGAGAGGGATTCGACGGTGGACTGGATATTGGCGGCAGAGGCTAAGCTTGATTTTATTAAAGAATTGGAAGCAAAACTTGGGAAATCGGAGGCCGACAAAGAAGCTTTCAGCCAGCAAGCCACCATTCTTCAGAACCGTGTCGAGAACTGGAGGAAGAGATGGATCCAGGCTAATGACACCATGGCTGAGGTGACGGTGCCTATTTCTGGCCTGGAGGTGGATGTGCGGTCTTTAGAGGAACTTCTTCAAACAAAGAACAACAAGGTTGTTGCCGTCTAAAAAGAAAAAGAGGATCTAAAAACCCGAATGGCCGTAGTCGCGGCTCAGAATTAACAACATCGGGAGGCCAACTTAGAGCTGTCAAATACCAATGCGGCTCTCCGTAGTAATAGTACTGATCTTACTCATGCCGCCGAGATTTTCGAGGACAAGCTCTTATCCTCCATCGATAGCCACAATTTGGCCCTAATCTAGAGTGGTTATCAGATGTAGAGGAGAACTCTCGAAGTAGTTAGAGCTGGTAGCTTTACTGACCTTGATGCTGAAATTGAAGAAGACCTCCGACTTGAGCAGAGGTCAGTGGAGCCCTCTGAAGAAGAACCTCAGCCCGAAGATGAAGGGGATGACTCCTTCGGTGAAGAGGAGGATGGCATCAAAGAGGAGGTTCCGGCTGAAGGCTAAGTCCTTCAACTGGTTGTGCATACAGACTAACTCACTAGTGACGCTTCAGAAGCCTTAGCACCTTCTCAGCTCCCGAATTCAGCCCCTCTTGAGTAGTATTTGTTTTGTGCGCCTGCACTTGTAAAAGCCTTGGCGGACCATGGAACCGAGTGTGTCGGTTCCTTTCGCAAGCCTATGAACTTTTGCCTCCGGGCCCTTATAGGTTTGGAGAACTTATAATATGATATGAATCATTTTGATGCTATTACTGCCTTGTTTCTCATATTAAACTCTCTTTGCACGGTTTATTTTTTAACACAGACAACCCGCACAACGCCTAGTGATTTAAGGCTTTATAAATTAGAACTAGAGGGTTTTATTTTTGACCCGATTAGTGTATCTTTAAGGATCAATCGACCCTTTTGAGTTGAAAGGTAAACTTTTCAAGTTTGCTGGATTTTAACCATCACATGAGGAAGTTCGTACGTTTTCTCAAACTTAAATTCCCTTAAAGGAACCTGAGCAGTTTCTCATTTAATATACACAGTTTCAATTTCTTTACACCTGTAGAATTTTGTTCGAATTCTAAGGCAATCGAACCCAACTTTTTCCTTAATAAGGTTTTGAGTTATGCGGATAAGAGAGGACCCAAATTTTACGGTGCTTTAGAAAAGGACGTCTACCATTCGTTTTGGCACAAGTTTTCGGTATGTCATAAACAATATCCGTTTGATAATCTTTGCTTTTAGTGGCAAGAATTTATCATTAAAAGGAAAGTCTTACTTATTCCTTTGATTTAAAAATGTAATGAAAACGTTGAAAGAACTCGTCTGCTATCTAATGTGGTCAGCCCGCTTATATGCGTAAGATGTTTTAGTTCCATCGACCGATTAGCCCCCGGTGTTAGTATGTTGGGCTTGAAGCTTGCCAAAAAAGTGGAAAAAAATGCTGATGAGTGACATTACACAATCATGCTATGCCGAGGAGTGCGATTACATATTCATGTTCAGTTCTGACGGTAGGGATATTATAGCCCCCAATGTTTGGGTGTAAAGAATGAAGACCCAAGAAATGGATAATAGATTTGGGGAAAAAGTCATAAAAACCACAGGGTGCTACCTTATTAAAAACCTTGCCGGAAAAACCCAATTGGGACAAAAATCGGCAAAAAAAAAAAAAAAGGAGTGCAGCTCATTTGGCCACATTTTTCCTGGTTAGACATAGTAACGTTTCAGATGGTTGACGTTCCAATTGCTCAAAAGCTGTTGTCCATCTTTGTCTTCGAACCGATAACATCCTTTATCGTCTATCCCAGTGACTTTATACGATCCTTCCCAATTCGAACCTAACTTTTCTGCATTTGCATCCCTGGTGTCATGGGTCACCTTTCTAAGTACCAAGTCTCTGATTTTGAAATGTCAAAGATTGGTTTGACGATTACAATATCATTTCATCTGCTGCTTTTGAGCCACCATCCCGACGTATGCAAGATCTCTATGTTTCTCGAGCAAGTCCAATTGGATTAAAATGGTGAACTTTGATGTGATTATGGGGATAGACTGGCTTTCTAAGCATTGTGAAACTCTGGATTGATAATCAAAATAGTTAGGCTTGAATTTCCTGATGAACCCATTATACAGTAAAGGAATGATATTGTTAAACCTCGAGGTAGACTTATTTCGTATCTTAAGACTCATCTAATGATCTCGAAGGGGTGTATGTATCATCTAGCTGCTGTCAATGATACTCAATCCGTAATACCTTAACTTATTCCCTATCCCAAGTATGTATTGAACCTTTGGGTTATTGAATTCTTGCGAAAGTATAGACTAAAGGTATGAATTACTCATTTTGTGTTTAGGCTTGAATGATATAGTTGTGGGAATTCCTGTGAAAACCATGTTGGCATTATTGGGTGGTTAGTTAATACGTTATCTTTGGAATAGCTTGTCTTGCAAAAGAACTCTGGAAATTTTGAAAAATTTGAAGTTCAGTGAAAATCTTAGGCCATGACTTTCATTTGGGAATGAATGATCCTGAGAGGGGGATAATGTAACATTCTGTAAATACGGGTTAGGTGTGAATGATTAAAAATTAGTATAGAGGTAACATTTTATCTATATGAATCTTTTCGAGATGAATACGGGTGAAAGATAGTCGTTTTGAAGTAAAAAAAAATAGTGAAGTTTATAAGAGCTCTTAAATTCGTCTAAGTCTGGGGTATGTTTCACTTACGACTAATTTGCAGATATTTGCATGGGAATTTGAGAAAACTCAAAACACGAAAGTCGTAGGTCTTTGAAATACCTTTCCAACCATATATTATGGAGTTCAATTGGAGCTTTATGCTAGGAGGTATTCCCATTTTACTGGGCACTATGTAGTCTGCGCGAAGTGGCTTCAGGTGTGTGATCGCGCACTGGAGGCAGTTTTACTACCGTAGCTACATGGTTGGGCATCCAGCTGCGTGGCCGCGCACCGAGAACGACCTTTTTTAAAAGCCTAACTTCGTTATAACCCTTCCCCACTTTGTTTTGGCTGACTTTTTTAGAGGAAAAGAACCCTAAAGACCTCTCTCAAACTCTAAGACAAGTTCTTGTTCAAACCCATTGGTTTTACATCAATCTAATATCAAATTAGTTGTAGTTCATCCTTCAAAACCATAGATTCTTGAAAACCGCAGAAAGAGAAGTTGAATGACACTTTGGTAAACTTCTTAAAGGTATGTTCTATGATTCTTACTAAGGTTATTGAGAGGCATGAGACTAGTGTAAGGTATTATAAACAATCAGAATCAATGGTTGATTCATAGGGAATTCAAGAATACATTTTTGGGCACGAAAAAGCCTAGTTTTTTTATAAGGGTAGGAACTTTTAGAATTTGGTTAAAGTTATGAACTTTATTATTAATTATTGTAGAGTGATTGATGAACCTCAGAAAGACCCGTTTGGTAGCGTTATAGTGGGAATCGAGGTATGTCTCTTTTCAAATGGTAAAGTGGTTCTTTGGCAAGGTTTGTGTGCGTGAGGGACAAGCCTGCATTAAAACCTTTATGCGTTATTATATATATGTATACATGATTTTCCCTTATCAAAGGATAATTTAAATTGAAATATAAAGCTTTGATCTTGGAACGTGATTTACCCCATAAGGGATGCTTAAACTTGATTTCGGAAACCTTGGATATTTCATGTGTTTTGCTCTGTGAACGGATTGTGTTGAACTTGAAACTCATTTAATGACTTGAAGCTGGTTTATAAACCCATTAATGATTTGATGTACCCCTACTCACGGGATGATGAACATAATCCATAAAGAGTGATTCGGCTTCTATGCCATGATTGTGATTTGGCTATTTTGCCATGATTTCTGTTGTTTGTGTTTGGCCTAGCTACTCGGGAGGAAGGGTAGTCACTATGGATCCTAATGTAGTTTGCCTAGATATTCGGGAGGAAGGATAGCCATCGAGGGTTCATAATCCCTATGTGATTTTTTCTATCTATTTGGGAGGAATGATAGCCATCGAGGGTTCATAACCCGGATATGGTTTTTCCTAGCTATTCGGGAGGAAGGATAGACATCGAGGGTGACAAACCCGATGTGGTGCTTCTATGCTGTTTTAGGGATGCTTAAGTAGCCATCCCTTCATTATCTTGATTTGGGCATGTATTGGCATGTGTGATACTTTGGTTGCTTGTGAGTGACTTGTTGATGATCTTGGGTTTATGAGTGAGAAGACATAACGTGATAAACGGTACAATAAATCAAAATTGATATATTTATGTGGTATTGGCTTTGCTGGTTATTTTACTGAGGTTACTAGCTTACTCTATCTTTAGATTTCAAACTGTTTGAAAGAACATAAGGTAACGAGAACGACTTATATATTCAAAGTGATTATTTCTTCATCATTGTCTTATATTGGATATTCATGAAACGTTATCATTTGTTTTGAACTGTTTCTCAATATTGTTCAATTATACTTATTACTTATATATTTTGGTATTAACCATTGTCCCAGAGACATTCACTGAGTACCCAGCACTCAGGCATACCATTGTTGTTTTTTATGGTATGTTACGTAACGAAGAAGAGCGGGTTCGTGGTACGCGTACGGAATAGGAGAACTTGCTTCTTTCTAGACTTATTAGTGAGCCCACACCCTTATTCGTGGGACACCCGATCTATCTAGTTTTATTGTTTTTAGTTTTCGGGTTGTGTCCCGATGTGTTAGACCATGTTATGTACTTAAAAGCTCCATATATAGTTATCATATTATGGAGAGGTTGAAAGTCTCGTACGACTAATTGAGGCGTCTGCCATGTTTTACAGTTGATTATTCATATTAGACTTAAACTGATTTTTTTTAAAAGTATGAGTATGCTTTTAGTTATCCATATATGACCATTTTAAATAAATATTATAAGACTATTGAAAGAGAATAGATGTTTATTGATTTTTTAAGGTGCTTGCGGTGTTGTTCATAGCATCAGATGCCTGCTGCGTCCAAGGTGGATTTTGGGGCGTGACACACACTCCGGGGCACATATTCCATTAATTTCGCCCTCACTAATAATACAAATCAATGTCACAATAATGATGGAAAACAAAGAGAGAAATAATGTTTATTAATATTCCGTGGGAGGTGCACAGTCTTTTTTGTAACGGTTGATCATTGGCCTCTTAAACCGGTAACATTTCATTTCAACGGACCACCCGACCTGAATTTTATGGTGCCTCCAGTGTAATTAAATTACCTCTGGAGTCCTTGAGTGCTAACTTAGACCTGACTCACCCCTTACTGACACGTCTCACCATAGCATTCGTCCAGTTGTATTACACGAATTTTCCCTAATATAGATAGTCCCCCACTTTTCGGTGACTTGAACAAGTGTGATCGGGAAGTGGAAGAGGCTTCCAAAATTCTGTGAATGAAGCGTTTCTGACAGTTGACAAGATACATCTTGACTACCCAGCGCACGTATCGCACCTTTAGTGGGTGTCTGTGCATTCCCTTAATTCGGAGAAATTTTAAATATTGCTCGATGTTCTTTCCTTATTTTGTTGCCTTTCATTTACCTTTGATTTTATTCTTAGATTAAAGAAATCTTTCTAAGACAATTATATTTTTAACTTACGACATATATCAAATATATATTTAAAAATACAATCATGTACAATAATATATTTACTTACACATATACATTTACAAAAGAAGATCTAATAATGAAAAAAGTAATTTCACCTAAAATTAAACATTTAGTGAAGTGTAATATTTCTAAATGATCGAAATTAAATGTGTAAATTTTCTTTTACGAAGTATATTTATGATGTAAAAGAATTTTTTATTGTGATGTTATGGTACGTTACACTTTCATAAGATTAAGTTATGGGGTTGAATTTTTGGCTTCGTTTTTTACATAAAAGTTTTATGAAATATCTCTAATTTGAAATTATAAATTAGTAATTTAGATTATTTGTTCCATGTAAATTTAAAGACATTTTTAGTTGTTATAATTCTTTTATTTGATTATTTGATGTTCAACAATAAGAAAATTTTGTTTTGTAACTGAAGTGTTTTGCGACCGCGCGAAGCGCGGACCAGTTTACTAATATATGTATAATATATTATTTTATTCTTGAAATCACAACTTCTCCTCTAAAGAAGAATCAAGATAGGTGCTCAAGGAGGATGCTAGTAAACCCTTTGTTTTGGGCCTCGAAAATTTTACGACCCCAAAAGATTTTTATAATAAATTTTATGATTTTATTTTTCTTTAGAAAATATTGAAATTTGTTGGAAAAATTATAAAAAAGGAAAGAAAGATTGCCTACTTTTTAACTATAGAGATATTTTTGAATTTTGAATTAAACTATTCAAATCTTAATGTTAATAACTAACGTTTTATATACAAAATATAACGTAACGTATTACAAATATATGACAAACATGTTATGAAATTGAAATAATTCTTACCAATATAAATAATAATATTACTGTAATATATTTGTCACGAACTTAAAGACTTTATATATTGTAAAATACGACATTATAAACAATAATAGTCTCATGAGGCCCGTGCTAAGCCCGGGGCCAACTCCAGATATAAAAAAGTAATATTTTAATTAAAGAAATATAATTTATGTCGGTACAATTAAACTTCAAATAAGTATATTTTCAATATATAAAACCAAAACTTTCATTTCACTCCTTTAATATCTTAACTTTCATTTTGATGAAATTATTTACTTCAAATTAAATGCAGAGCTATAATTTGAAATATATGAGTTTCGAATCCTAATTTTTTAAGTTATTTAGTTCTAAATTAATAATTTATACATATTTAATGAACTTTTAAGACAAATACAGAATTTGAACCAAAGTGCTACCAAATCTGTTATACCTCGCATTTTCGTATATTGGAACATTCCGAGTTGATGGCGGAAAGTTAGGGATAAGACTACTTTGGGACAAGAAGTCGAGATCATTAACTACGATTTTATGTTACGTCATGAGTTGCTTGCAAGTGCTATTGGCATGGGACATTAGGGAAACATTTGGGACCAAAAGGTTACCTTAGAAAGTTAAAAATTCATCAAAAAAAAAAAAAAAAAAAAAAAGAAAGGAGAGCCATGTGGCCGGCCACATGGATGTGGGCCATGGCCACATGGAAGGTAAATATATGTATAGAGAAAGATGACTTATTAGTCATCTTCATCATTTTCTCCCAAGGAAAGTTCAAGAAACTTAGAGAAAAAGAGAGAGAACCATACGGCTCCTCTCCTAGCCGAGCAAGCCAAGGAAAACTTGGTCCAAAAAAATAGATTCTTCAAGCTTTTCAACTCATTAGAAGGTGAGGAACAACGTGGAGTAATTGTGGAAGCTTGCAAAGTACTCTTTCATGCAAAGTTGAGGCCTAGCCGTGGTGAGGAGGTGAAGGGAAAGAGGTAAGATTTCATCCTTATTTTTGTATATTATGAATGGTTTGTAGGTGTTGTGAAGTGTGGAAATGATAGAAACTATGAATATGTGGATGTTGCTATGTGGCCGTGTGTATATGTGTGTGTAGCCGTGCATAGGTGTGGCATGTTAGGAGTGATGAAACAATTCTATCTAGCTTGTTGTGTGTCGTTGTAATGTGTCGAAATGAATGAAAATTATGAGAATATAAGATGTTGAAGTTGGACCGTGGGTAAGGACACTTGGCCGTGCATAGGTATTGTAGGATTAGGAATAATGAATTCATTGTATATAGCATGTTTGTATGTTGTTGTAGAGTGCGGAAAATGAATGAAACTCATGAAATGTTACTTGTGGATGATGGTCGTGTATGGACAGTTTTGGGGCAGCCATGGTGAGCTGATGTTATATGGTATTTTGGTCATTGTCGTCATGCGTTATATAATGTAAAAATGATGGTTAATGATCCCTAGTTGAAGCAAAATTGGTGTGGGCTGATTTTAAGGATTAATACGACGTAATGCGGTTTCTTGAACTTTTAAGAATAATGTTGTTAAAGCATGGTTTGTTGATGTAATTTGTGAATTGTGAAGGAAGAAAATATGTTGTCGATATCCTTAATATAGTTGATGAATTTCGGGTAAGTTAACTTGTTGTTTGGGTTGTTTGAACATTATATGGATTCCTTGGGATGTCCCTAAGACGTATTTGAATGGCCTCGGATTATTATTGGCATACGTAAGCATTGATGATAGTTTGAATACATGAAATTGAATTGAACATAATTGAAATGTGTTGGAATATTCGAAGAAAAGTTATTGACATTATAATGTATTTTGGAATGGATTGTTAATGTTGTTGGAATGGTTGTTGATGTCGTTGTTGAAGAATTGGCCGAGTTTAATTCTCGGGGTGGTGTATTTATAGAGGAGGTGCTGCCGAAATTTCGGTAGACAATTATTAACCCAAGATTGGGATTTCAAGTCTCATGAATAGTAACGGGTAAAAGTGACCATTTGCAGATTTTTGACGAAACGGGATTGGAGTTTTGGCAAGCGTAAAGGACAAGAAAAGTATGTAAAGCCTTCCATTTTCTTTTCATGGCACGACATAGATGTGTTGGCTTCGAATTCAACTCTTGGAGTCGCTCCTATCTCTCGGAATCTACATCTAAAATTGAGCCTTTTTCATTCAATGGAATTGAACTCAATTAGGCTACAATTGACTAGATAGTCTTTAGACATCTAGAATTTGTACAAATCTAATCCGGTCACTCTAAAACACTTTCTAATGACATTATGAGGTTCAACGAACGTGAATTAAGTACGCCACCTCATTTGACCCGAGGTGGGCCCACTATTTCCGATTTTACCCTTCTGTGTTTATGACTCGTCTTCGAGCGGATTTAGAGGAAACGTTTTAACTACTCCTCTATTTGTTACTTAAAAATCGTTTTAAATACTCCGTTACGTCCTATAATGTGTTCTGATATGTATCACGAATCCGAACGTTCTGTTCCGACATAACCCTCCGTGATGTCCGAAAGGTACGTGCTATGACTCCGTCCGTTTTCATTGACTTGATTTGTTATTTGATCTGCCTCATCGAGTCTCTGGATATACATATGTTATTTTCATTGCATTAGTTTCTCACTACTCCACTCGTGGATGCCTCAATGTTTCCCACACTGAGCCCGGGCCAGGATATGTTCTCAAGCGTATTTCTTTGCATTGTTCGCCGCGCCCCGGTGTGAGGGGGCAGGTATATACGTGCATGGGTTGTGGTGTATGATGTGCCATGTACGCTTATGCTGATTATGTTCTGATATGGCCATTTGGTATGTTATGATTTGTTTCGGAGATATTCCCTATTCTGAAGTATGATGTGATTTGGCGCCGGAGACGGGGGCGCCTATGTTTTGTTCACCGAGTCCCATAGCGGGGCCGGTTTTGGCATATGCTTTCTGCATACATTACTTATGATTTCTGATACGCATTTTGATTACCGATGCATCTTGTTTGTTTTCCGCACATTCCGTTCTGATTTTAGTTTGATTTATTATAGTCTCTGCTTTACATATTCAGTACATTTTTCGTACTGACCCCCCTTTCTTCGGGGGCTGCGTTTCGTGCCACGCAGTACGTACGTTTGATTTGTCGATCCGCCCGCCTAGGCTATCCGTTCGGTTGCTTGAAGTGCTCCCTTGTCCGAGCCCATATTTTGATATAGACTTTTCTCGTTACATTTGTACATATTTATTTCTGGGTACGACGGGGCCCTGTCCCGTCATATGATTACGTTTTGTTCTGTAGAGGTCTGTAGACATGTGGTGTGGGTTCTGTATATGTTCGTGAGTTTTGCGTACGATTATGGCTTATCTATGTGTTGTAACGGCCTTATCGGCCTTCGTGCGCTGTATCTGCTTGACCTGATTAAATTATTGTTTCCGTTTACTTTTAATATTTTGCTAATCTAGGGTAAGGTACGTATAAGTGCCCAGCTAGGGTACGAGTCGCGGCCTACGGAGTTGGGTCGTGACAAAAGTGGTATCAGAGCGGTTAGGTCCTCGGAATGTCTACAGACCGTGTCCGGCAGAGCCTTGTTTATGGTGTGAAGCCGGCCACACTTATAAACAAAGGGTAGGGGGCATTTAGGAATCAATGACCTTTCTTCGTCTTAGATCGTGCGATGTAGAGCCGCAGTTCAGGGAAGACCACTTCGACGCTTTCTTCGCAGTAGGTACGCATTGATAGAAGATGAAGAGGTCGCCTTCGATGATAGGGGTGCCAACAAGGCCCCTAAGGTATGCTCAGACCTCGGTGCTCGGGCCCGGCAGAGGAGCCCCGGCTACTCTATTGAGACGGACCCCTCAGAGGATCCTGCTACGATCCCTCCAGAGTGTTTGACCCCCAGGGAGGAGGTAGGGCCTAGCAGGAGGAGCCCTAGCTATTCGATTGAGACTGATCCTTCGGAGGATCCGGCGACGATTCCTCCGGAGTCTGCGACCCCCAGTGAGGAGGATCTTCCAGAGAGCAGCTACGACACGGATCCGTCCGAGTATGGGGCGGGGGCACGGAGAGGAGCTCCCCGACATTGAGCCAGCCGCTCCTATGGTGGAGCACTATGTTCCGCCAGCTTCCTCAGTGAGTGTTACGCCGTACTCTAGCCCTCTGTCCTGGTCATCGGTGAACCAGGAGTCGTCGGACTACCTATATCTCTCGGATTCAGACGAGGGGGATGACGAGGAGGGGTACCCTTCGCTCTATAGCCTACTAGATCAGGCTGGAGACAGCTCGTCCACAGGTATACGAGTATTTATTGAAATTTGTTCTATATATGTGTGTATTTGTTACATAACTGTTACATAATGGCGGTAAGCCGGATTGTAAGGGTCGATAGTCAAACGCTCGGAAATCGGGATAATTAAGGTGTGTTCATTATTATAGTGGATCTGGGAGTCGAGGGCGGAAGGTAGTTGTGTCCGTAGATGAAAAGTGAACACGGGGGATCAAGAAGGGTAAAATTGTAATTGTGTCACGAGGGCGTCCGAAACCTTTCAGACTTTACTTTACCCCAAATTACGTGACGGAGGTCATGCACCGGAGAGAACGCGAAAATACCAAAGATTAAAGTATTGTATTCCGACGGAGATTCAAAGTTAAGCGTGCTAGTGTGAAGGAAATTTCACGATGGGTGACCCCCCTGGGAAGTTTCTGAAAACTTTACAACTTCAGCCAAAAGAAGCGAATGGGAAGCTAGAGTAGTCTAAAGGGACTTGGAATATACTGAGTAGACGAATGTTTTAGGAGGTCACGTGGAACGAGGCAAATTAGACCGGTAAGGAAGAAGGGGATGTGTCACGATTTCGGAATTGGGGTGAGTTCGAATAGTGTTTGGAAATATTTTGTAAGTGAGATGATAGCGACTACATGTCCGCGTAGTGTGTGTCCCATATATAGTTATATCAATGATATGTGTGTTCCAAAGAACCCTCGGGGCGGTATAGAAAAGGCCTTAAGCGGACAAGGTAGCAAAGCTTAAATGGGAAATAGTATGAATGGCACAAATGCTATAAGACAAGTTGATGTTGTTCTTGCCACGGATTAAGTTCGGACAGTTCGGATGCACTGATATTTGGAAAAGGAAAAAAAAAGCGAGTAGGTGGGAGGTCAGAGGATCAGCACGTCGGGATCAAATATCGCCGGATTGAAATTGGGAATGTAGACATAGGATAGAGTATAATCGGGTAATAGTAAGCACGCCCCCAAGCGGGGGAAGCGAGTATGAGGGACGCAAGTACAAGATAAGGACGGTCGAAGCTATAGCATATTCGATACAAATGTTCGGACTACGGTTAAGATTCCTCGCCGGAGCAAGTTAGAAAATCTAGAAGTCCACATGGTATGACGGCTAAGTGGGGGACAATAGAAGGGTTTAAGTTAAGAACAAAAAGGATGATCCGGGGTAATGTGTTTAGGATATTTCAAGTTGGGTAGAAGATGATTTGAATGAATTGATCAGAATTAGCCGGCTATCAAAAGAGAGTAAATCTTTGTGTCATATGAAAGGTATAATAAGGCTCGACGAGGAGAAAGGTCCCACTCAGGATATATTTTGGACCTTATTACGTTGTGCGTGAGGTAAGAATGTTGCGTAGCAAAGACGTGGCCTGGGTTGAGGCACAGTGGCGAGGTAACGACAGGAAGAAGGTGATTCGAATAGCCAAAGAGGTAACGTAATCGGGAAATGAGACTGCATGATATGACAAGTAATGGGACCCCCCCCCCCCCGGGGCCTCTTAAGCTCCCATAAGACTAGTTGAACATTCGAGGACGAATGTTCTAAAGGGGGGAAGAATGTTATACCTCGCATTTTCGTATATTGGAACATTCCGAGTTGATGGCGGAAAGTTAGGGATAAGACTACCTTGGGACAAGAAGTCGAGATCTTTAACTACGATTTTATGTTACGTCATGAGTTGCTTGCAAGTGTTATTGGCATGGGACATTAGGGAAACATTTGGGACCAAAAGGTTACCTTAGAAAGTTAAAAATTCATCAAAAAAAAGAAAAAGAAAGGAGAGCCATGTGGCCGGCCACATGGATGTGGGCCATGGCCACATGGAAGGTAAATATATGTATAGAGAAAGATGACTTATTAGTCATCTTCATCATTTTCTCCCAAGGAAAGTTCAAGAAACTTAGAGAAAAAGAGAGGAGCAACCATACGGCTCCCTCTCCTAGCCGAGCAAGCCAAGGAAAACTTGTCCAAAAAAATAGATTCTTCAAGCTTTTCAACTCATTAGAAGGTGAGGAACAACGTGGAGTGATTGTGGAAGCTTGCAAAGTACTCTTTCATACAAAGTTGAGGCCTAGCCGTGGTGAGGAGGTGAAGGGAAAGAGGTAAGATTTCATCCTTATTTTTGTATATTATGAATGGTTTGTAGGTGTTGTGAAGTGTGGAAATGATAGAAACTATGAATATGTGGATGTTGCTATGTGGCCGTGTGTATATGTGTGTGTAGCCGTGCATAGGTGTGGCATGTTAGGAGTGATGAAACAATTCTATCTAGCTTGTTGTGTGTCGTTGTAATGTGTCGAAATGAATGAAAATTATGAGAATATAAGATGTTGAAGTTGGACCGTGGGTAAGGACACTTGGCCGTGCATAGGTATTGTAGGATTAGGAATAATGAATTCATTGTATTTAGCATGTTTGTATGTTGTTGTAGAGTGCGGAAAATGAATGAAACTCATGAAATGTTACTTGTGGATGATGGCCGTGTATGGACAGTTTTGGGGCAGCCATGGTGAGCTGATGTTATATGGTATTTTGGTCATTGTCGTCATGCGTTATATAATGTAAAAATGATGGTTAATGATCCCTAGTTGAAGCAAAAATTGGTGTGGGATGATTTTAAGGATTAATACGACGTAATGCGGTTCCTTGAACTTTTAAGAATAATGTTGTTAAAGCATGGTTCGTTGATGTAATTTGTGAATTGTGAAGGAAGAAAATATGTTGTCGATATCCTTAATATAGTTGATGGATTTCGGGTAAGTTAACTTGTTGTTTGGGTTGTTTGAACATTATATGGATTCCTTGGGATGTTCCTAAGACGTATTTGAATGGCCTCGGATTATTATTGGCATACGTAAGCATTGATGATAGTTTGAATACATGAAGTTGAATTGAACATAATTGAAATGTGTTGGAATATTCGAAGAAAAGTTATTGACATTATAATGTATTTTGGAATGGATTGTTAATGTTGTTGGAATGGTTGTTGATGTCGTTGTTGAAGAATTGGCCGAGTTTAATTCTCGGGGTGGTGTATTTATAGAGGAGGTGTCACGAAATTTCGGTAGACAATTATTAACCCAAGATTGGGATTTCAAGTCTCATGAATAGTAACGGGTAAAAGTGACCATTTGCAGATTTTTGACGAAACGGGATTGGAGTTTTGGCAAGCGTAAAGGACAAGAAAAGTATGTAAAGCCTTCCATTTTCTTTTCATGGCACGACATAGATGTGTTGGCTTCGAATTCAACTCTTGGAGTCGCTCCTATCCCTCGGAATCTACATCCAAAATTGAGCCTTTTTCATTCAATGGAATTGAACTCAATTAGGTTACAATTGACTAGATCGTCTTTAGACATCTAGAATTTGTACAAATCTAATCCGGTCACTCTAAAACACTTTCTAATGACATTATGAGGTTCAACGAACGTGAATTAAGTACGCCACCTCATTTGACCCGAGGTGGGCCCACTATTTCCGATTTTACCCTTCTGTGTTTATGACTCGTCTTCGAGCGGATTTAGAGGAAACGTTTTAACTACTCCTCTATTTGTTACTTACAAATCGTTTTAAATACTCCGTTACGTCCTACAATGTGTTCTGATATGTATCACGAATCCGAACGTTCTGTTCCGACATAACCCTCCGTGATGTCCGAAAGGTACGTGCTATGACTCCGTCCGTTTTCATTGACTTGATTTGTTATTTGATCTGCCTCATCGAGTCTCTGGATATACATAGTTATTTTCATTGCATTAGTTTCTCACTACTCCACTCGTGGATGCCTCAATTTTCCCACACCGAGCCCGGCCAGATATGTTCTCAAGCGTATTTCTTTGCATTGTTCGCCGCGCCCGTGTGAGGGGGTGTATATACGTGCATGGGTTGTGGTGTATGATGTGCCATGTACGCTTATGTCGATTATGTTCGATATGGCCATTTGGTATGTTATGATTTGTTTCGGAGATATTCCCTATTCAAGTATGATGTGATTTGGCGCCGAGACGGGCGCCTATGTTTTGTTCACCGAGTCCCGTAGCGGGGCGGTTTGCTGGCATATGCTTTCGCGCATACATTACTTATGATTTCTGATACGCATTTTGATTACCGATGCATCTTGTTTGTTTTCCGCACATTCCGTTCTGATTTTAGTTTGATTTATTATAGTCTCTGCTTTACATATTCAGTACATTTTCCGTACTGACCCCCTTTCTTCGGGGGCTGCGTTTCGTGCCACGCAGGTACAGACGTTTGATTTGCTGATCCGCCCGCCTAGGCTATCTGTTCGGCTGTTTGAAGTGCTCCCTTGTCCGGAGCCCATATTTTGGTATAGACTTTTCTGTTACATTTGTACATATTTATTCTGGGTACGACGGGGCCCTGTCCCGTCATATGATTACGTTTTGTTCGCAGGTCCGTAGACATGTGGTGTGGGTTCGTATATGTTCGTGAGTTTTGCATACGATAATGGCTTATCTATGTGTTGTAACGGCCTTATCGGCCTTCGTGCGCTATATCTCGCTCGACTCCGATTAAATTATTGTTTCCGTTTTGCTTTTAATATTTTGCTAATCTAAAAGGTATGTATAAGTGCCCCGAGAGACGAGTCGCGGGAGGTTGGGTCGTGACAAAATCCGATCAAATCGGTAGTCGACACTCTAATTCCGCCCTACTTCAAACTCATTTTGTGTTTAAAAGATTAATTTTAGTTAACCAAACAAGAGATTTTAAAGATAACCCGATGTTGACTGATAATATTGTCTTCATTTTCAACATTATATGGCATCATTTAATAATTTTTGCTCTAATCTTGGTAACACATATGAACTCATTAAAGTATAACTATAAAGTAAAAAGAAATGCTTACATATGAGTAAAAGAATTTTCAGAAATTCTCAAATTTCATAATACAAGTATAAAGTAAAAGAAATGCTTACATGTAAAAATCTATAATAAACAACAAATGAAAAAGAAGAAAACAAAGAATAACAAGAAGCAAGAATATGTAGCGAAGAAATGACTAATTTTTAGGTTAATAGATAAGATCAATAGAAGAAAGCAACAGGGAAAATAAAGTGCAGCGGATGGGGTTGTTCCTCCCTTAATCAGGAGTCTCGGGTTCGAACTTGAGTATGAGAAAATCCTAGGGAACGCTTCCCCTGGTTGGGCCCTATGCGATGCGAATCTGGATTAGGCGAGCTCCAATGCGGGTACCGAATATCGGATAGAATAGGTAAATAACGTAGAATGTTCGCTAACTTTTAAACCATAAGAACAAAAAATAAAATTGACTTTAAAAAATAAAATCAAGACCTAGAAGTAATTAATTGAAAAGTTTGACATTTTTTGGGAAAGTTTTGTGAGGACTACAAAAGCCCTTTTTAATCCCTTTTAGATAATAGCATAATGTACGATAAAGGTTAGGAAAATTATCGATAAATTTATATAAATTTCCATCTGGCAACTTAAGTTTGTATAAAACTCAACAACAATTCCATCTCCTCTAGGAAAACCAAACCAAATATTATCGGATTTTAAAGAATTTAAAATCAAAATAAATCAACTCCAAATAACTGTCAATTTATTTATTCAATTTGAGTCTATTTGCGACCTGGATTAATTTAATTTTAACCAAATTGTAAACACTGCTAGTGCTGACTCATGAAGGTCTGGGAGACACCCTTATAATGTTTTCTTTTTTGGTTAAGCACCCTTATAAATTAACAGGTTCTCATTTTCTAATTAGAAGGGAAATAAAGAATTGAAGAGAAGGAAAATTAATTTTTCTTTTCACAGAGGAAAAAAAGAAGAAGAGAAATGATAGACTATTTGGGGGAGGGTAGAAAGAGAAAGAGAGAGAGTGATGGTGGAGGGTGGGGTGCAGAGCTCCATATGTCAAACAATAGTTAGCCTCACTCAAGTATGACATGGTGTGCCTCAAACACCATAAAATTTTAGGGGTATTCTTGAGCCAACTTATAGGTACAGGTATTTAAATGATAGGTGAATGAAAGGTGAATGAAGGGTATCCGCCTTATAATGCTAGGGATATTTTTTGTCCTTTTCCATTATTTAAATACATCCAACTTACTTCATCCAATTTGAAATATCTTAGAAACAGCAATTTAGATGACCAAACTAGATTTGATACAAGCAAAGCTCCATTTTTTTCTCCAAACAAATGCTACATGGCCGAACAGGGTAAAACTGCTAAAAGTGTTTTTTGCTGTAGGCTGGGAATACATGTGTAGTTGTCATAACTTCTGTGTGAAAAAGATTAATATTTCATATTTCACGGGCCATTTACATTTTAGTATGAAGTAAAATACTTTCAAGAAAAAAAAAATCCGAAATATTTTTCCATAAGAAATTTTGTATCACTCTACAACACTAAAATTTAGAAACTATTTCAAATGGGCAATTGGAGAAAAATACAAGGAAGGTCGCACACTTTTCTTCTTTTGATGGCCAGAGTGACTTACTCCCTCAGTTTCAATTTATGTGAACCTATTTCCTTATTAGTCCGTGTAAAAAAGAATGACTTCTTTCTATATTTGGAAACAATTTACCTTTATGCAATAATTTATATCCACACAAAATATATGTGACTCATTTTACACCATAAGTTTAAAAGTCTTCTCTACTTTCTTAAACTCCGTGCCCAATCAAATGGGTTCACATAAATTGAAACAGAGGGAGTATTTTTTTTATACCGTCTCGTTTCATTTGCATTCAGTTAATCAAAATTTGTACGATATTTGACCTCGTATGGGTAGACTTTGCATATAAGCTGTTTAATATGATGAAAACAAAAGACAATTAAAAATGGAAAATAACGCACGTTACCTTTTTTATTTTTTTTTATTCTTTATATGAAGTATTAGTATTATCGGTAGCGTTTCCAAAAATACAATTAAAAAGATATAATAATAATAAGTGTGATAGCAACAACAAATGTATTATTTCTACACACATAAGATATTGGTCATATCACTAGTGCTATGCCAATTGGAAAAGACATGTAGACATTGGTTAAGACAAAGCTTAGTAGGCGTTTGGCTATACAAACCAAATATTTTTCACTTTATTTGGAATAATTAAGTTGAAGTTGAAGATGGAGTTGTGTTTGGTTATACTTTTTGAAAAGAATATATGGTTGTTTGAATGTACTGAAACTTTGAAATTGAAAAAAGTGAAGGAAAAAAATAAATAAATAAGGTTTTATGCGTTTTCCAAATTTCAAATACAATTTCAAGATGTATTTGAAATTTTTCAGGGCCAAATGCTGATTTTCAAATAAATTTAATGCATATCTTGGATTCTGGGGAGAGAGGAAACAATATTTTAGTGTGTACAAGTAGAACTTTGAACGATACAGATAATTTATTTCAAAAAGGGTTTGTAATAAATTTAAATCAGAGAACAGAGATAACGTGGAGGAATTATTCTCAATTCTAAAGTATACGTTTGACAATTTGATTTTTTATTCCCTCTGGAATAAGAAAGAAAGGGATATAAATGAAATGAAGGTTTAATAATTATGAGGTAGAGTAATTAAGGTGCAAGAAGATGGGAAGAATAACGATGTTCGCGATGAGATTCTTTGCATTGTCTTGCCTTGTGGGATCACTCGTTATCCTTCTTACTAGCTCTCATTTCACATCTTATGAGCGTTTTCTCTATTCAGACTATCAGGTTAATGATATTAAGTTTACCAATTTTCACGTTTATATGTAAGTTCTCTCTTTTTTATTTTAACTTTTCTTCCTTTTATTTGATTGAATGATCAAACAATGGGTTGTTTAACTTGAAGTCTATACATTTCGGTGTTAAACATCAAAAACTGAAATTGAAGTATGGTTAATTGACTATAACCTGTTCGGCCAAATTGTTGAAATCAGTTTATTTTGAGAAGTACTTAAAATACTGTATTTTAATCAAAAATTCTTTTTGAAACTTTGAAAGAGTAGCAGCTTGTGTTTAGTTAAATGATCATTGAGAAGTACTTTGTTTCAATAACAATGACTTTTAAGTGTCAAATTACGAAAAAACAGAAGTTTTAGCTTAATATGGTAAATATGAACTTTTTGATATGCGTAATCTTGCCCTAATATAATCAAAACAGTTATTTTTGGGAGATATTACATTTTTTAGCTTCTTCTACAAATTAAAAGCATTTCTTTTTCACAATAACGCCATAAGCTTGGCTAAACACTTTTATTTTCTAGAATATTTTTTTTTTTTAAAAAAATACGTTAACATTTATATTCAGAAGCTTAGCCAAACAGGTTACGAATGCGATAAAAAGTCATACTAGTATAAATAAAAGCTTTCAGGTTAAACTTGGCAGATTTTGATTGCAATCCAACTTCTCCACCGCTGATTATTAATTCCAGCCGCTAGTGCGCTTGTTTTCATGACTTTTTTATACGCCTTATAAATATTTTGAATTGTTAATTATTATGACTTATAGTACCTTTTACATATAAATTTTATTTTAAAAAATTTAAAGATTCCATATTCGAATTCACGGTCAAAATTAAAAGTTTTGGCTCTCGAAATCCGAAAGGTGCCACATAAATTGAAACAAAGGAAGTACTTCTCTATATTATAGGAAGCGTTTTTTACTCTGCCCATTAATTATGATATATAATTTATGGTAATTGCAGTTATATGCTTGTTAGTATTGGCGTGGGAATTGCATATAATCTCTTCCAAACTGCACTATCTCTAAGCATTGGAGTCAGTTTGCTGGATTTATTTGGTGACATGGTAAGTTAAACTAAGGTCATATTGAAGCTCCCCTTGTCATTTCTTGTGTTTAAGATTATATTGCTAATTGAAGCTCTCTATCCTCAATCTCAGTATATAAAATGTTTACCCCGAATTTAGGTAATCAATTGAATTTGTAAGTGAGTTATAGGATATGTGGATAAACTTTAATCTATTTTTGGTTTATGTGGAATGTATATATGGATTCGTGTGCAATGGTATGTGTATAGGAGTATATGTGTTAATAACTTGAATAAATACGTAAATATTGATGATTAAGCTAAGAATATATTGAATGAATAAACCCAACTCCACTAGTTCGGACCAGAAAATGAGAGAGAGAGAAAGCTTCAATGTATATATTTTCTATTACAATGTTATAGATCTCAAAAAGCCAACCCTTAAAAGTAGGAAGATGCCCCTTATTTATAGTTTTGCCTTATGGGCCTTGCATACAACATAAAATCCTTTTAGAATAAAGAAAACCCTAAAAGGATAAGGTTGGGCCGCATTTGGTCGACACCGTATGGCCGTCGGTACAATGTGACAGACGGTCTTGATGCGTGACAATTTTGTAATCGATTAACCGGACTAACGGCCACGATCAACTCGGTCACATGGAGAAACCGGACCAATGTACCACGATCAACTCGGCATTACAGAGAAACCGACAGCCGTGATGCAGAGTCGGGTCCGAGATACCGACTAAATGATTTGCTTCACTTTTCTCGATCAGCCCACCATGGTGCAATTCCACCAAATCAAGGAAATACTCGGTACTCATGCCTCGTCTCTTCTTATCCCCCCGTCCCCGATCTTGCATACATCCGTTCTTTACAAGCGTATGGGTCCCACACTTCCCCGGACCGTAGTTTTACCGATAATCGGAAGTGGATGAGTCACCAAACCGGCGGTTTCATAAGCTCATTCTTATCTTTTCATTTTTAAGGAACAGCTATGTCACGTCCCTTCTGCCATCAACCACGTGTCTCATCCCGAACGGCCAACTTCGATAATCGGCGTAATGCACGCCGTTTCAAATCACGTCTCATTAATTTTTTACATGGATCCCCCGGGTTCCCAACCCTGAACCACCCTTTCCCCC
>NC_081347.1:24503677-24530388 GCF_029784015.1 Lycium ferocissimum | reverse complement strand
AGAGATAGAAGCCAAGATTAAAAGACCACTATTGTCCTAGCCCCACGGTGGGCGCCAAACTGTTTACCCCGAATTTAGGTAATCAATTGAATTTGTAAGTGAGGTATAGGATATGTGGATAAACTTTAATCTATTTTTGGTTTATGTGGAATGTATATATGGATTCGTGTGCAATGGTATGTATATATGAGCATATGTGTTAATAACTTGAATAAATACGTAAATATTGATGATTAAGCTAAGAATATATTGAATGAATAAACCCAACTCCACTAGTTCGGACTAGAAAATGAGAGAGAGAGAAAGCTTCAATGTATATATTTTCTATTACAATGTTATACATCTCAAAAAGCCAACCCTTAAAAGTAGGGAGATGCCCCCTATTTATAGTTTTGCCTTATGGGCCTTGCATATAACATAAAGCCCTTTTAGAATAAAGAAAACCTTAAAAGGATAAGGTTGGGCCGTACGGTCGACACCGTCACATCGGCATAATGTGACAGAATCTGCTTGACGCGTAGCAATTTGTAACCGATTAACCGGACTAACGACCACGATCAACTCGGTACGTGGAGAAAACCGACTAACGCCACCATCAACTCGGTCATGGAGAAACCGGACAGGCGTGATGCGGAGTTTGGTCCGAGATACCGAACTGCATTTGCTTCACTTTTCTCGTATCGGCCCGCAATCGGTGCAATTCCACGTCCCGAATGAAATACTGTGCACTATGCCCTGCCTCTTCTTATCCCCGGTCCCCGGTCTCACCGGTCTTGCATACATCCGGTTTTTTCCGTATACAAAAAAATGTTCAAATAAGTGGTTTTTTGCCAATATGAACTGTTTATTTATCTTTATACCCCTCAAAATTGTGATTATCAACACTTCACAACCATCGAACTTCTCAATTTCCTGCAACTCATCATGTGGAAGGGAAATAAATTACACAAGCCTTATGCACCTCTAGTTAAAAAAAGAAAACCGACTACTACAATGCTTTTAATTACCTGTTTCGATATCCTAATTGAAAAGTTTAACGATAATTGATAATACCCATCCTCTTTTATTTTACAATTTTGGACACGATGGCAAAACGGTGAACAACAAGGGGTGCTTTGGTAGGATGTATTAGAGAAAATAATATATGTATTAGCTTTGGTACTATTAATCCCTTGTTTGTTAGTGTTTGTCAACTAATGTATAACTAATACACTCTATTCAGTACTACTCTTATACATAGCAAATCATGGTATTAACAATACAAGACTTATTAATACATGGATAAGCATGATTAAAGACAGCACTGCCCTTAGTACACCAAACCAAACAGTGAATAAGAAATAATCTCAACATAACTAATCCCGGCATTACTAATATATCCTATGTCAGTACTATTCTTATACACCTTACCAAATTAAACAACGCCTAAGTATCATGACTAGATGACTTACTCTTTTTTTTTTTTTTTTGGTACATATGAAACAGGTAATATCAAATATATTAGTCTCAGGTGCAGCAGCAAGCTATGGTTCTACATTGGAGTTGGGTCGAACTAATGACCTACAACCTTCTAGTTTCTTCAACAAGATTTATATTTCTGCTGGTCTGTCTTTGGTGGCTACTCTCTTTACATTAATTTCTCTCATTTCTGCACATGCTGCACTTAGGTTTCCAGCTCAACCAAGGGAGTAATATAGTGTTCAAGATTACGTACACGTCTCATTTTCATTCAAAATTATGTTTCTGTTTTAATTTGATTGAGAGTTTGTTGCTTTTCTTCATGAGTTGATATGTGTTCTAAAATATCAACGAGACAGACATGTATTATTACACTTATTGCAAGTATATATAATTTTTAAAATTATCTATTCTAATACCTTCAAGGGGAACCTTCTACAGGCAAGTTACATTCAAATTTGGATGATTTTCTTCTTCAAATTTTATCCTTAATTTGCCGATGTGGAAATTCTCATTTAGCAATTGAAGCTAGCGCAAAAAAACCCCTCACATACACGAACATGTCTACACTAAATGGGAATCCAGAATCTAAATGGTGCAAAAAAATATTTTTGTGACTAAAAATGGGTGCGAAAATCTAAATGAAACATATCTAGTATTAGCTTAATGCATGAATTTCATGAATTTTATAAGCAGGTTTGACCAAGCATAACACCTAATTCATGCGTTACAATCCTGCATTGTTTAAAGGGAAAAGGGTCAAAAATACCCCTCTACTTTGGAAAAAAGACTAAAAATATCCTCCGAACTTATTTTAGGTCAAAAATACCCTCCCATCCTTAAAGTTTCAAATATCTTGACGGAAATTATCCGTCAAAATAACCGAAATCATTTTTTTAAACATTCTATCATTTAAACGGACCAAATAAATAATAACCAATAAGATCCCCTTATTCTCCAATTCCCTCAAACTTCATACGTATGTATTGGGGGAATAAGGGGATTTTATTGGTTATTATTTAGTTGGGTCGGGTTTAAATGATGGAGCAGGGTTTAAAAAATAATTTCGGGTTATTTTGGCCGATAACTTACGTCAAGGCAGGGGTATATTTGAAAACTTTAAGAACGGGAAGGGTATTTTTGACCCAAAATAAGTTTGTATATATTTTTAAATTTCTTTTTTTCAAAGAGGAGGATATTTTGGCCCTTTTCCCTTGTTTAAAACTAGGTTCTGATCAAATTCTCCTGCAAATCGTACCTATAGCCGACATGATGTCTCAGTTATTTCATGTGTACATGTTTTATAATTTCAAACTAGGTTCTGACCAGGTTCTCCTACCAATCGTACCTATAATTGACATTCTTAGTTATTTCATAGTTATGTTGTCCTTTTTTCCTTTCCATCATTTCATTCGTACTCTTAACAAATCGTTCTGACTCGATTTTTGTATTAATATCAATGAAACTGACATGCCACAACTAAATTAAATTGAGATATGTTGTTATTGTACCGATTGTTTGTTTAACTTGTCATGCCACAACTACTTAAACCACATATCCACGCTCTTTCAAAAAAAAAAAACCTTAATAGCTGTACTACATTGTTTTAAATTTTGAAAGAAGATCCTTCAATAGCGGATAATGAAATAGTTCAGGTTTCGTTATACGGGGCGATGAGGTTGTGTATGAAATTTACTTAGTTCATTATATTTGCGGACCTAAAAAGTGTGTGAAGCTGCCAGTTTAAATAAAGATTAATAAAAACCCCATAATCATACACAAAAAGATTCAAACTTGCATCAAATTGAGTGTAGAAAAAACCCCATAAAAACAAACAAGTGTTGAGTGGGGTTACTGTTGCTCCCAAACGCACACGCAAGCGTACCTGGTCATACAAGTAATATAGTGATTTTTAGAAATCGGATGTCGAACTCACAGGGACTTTTGATTAATCGTCAATTAAATTAAACGATCCAAATTATCGATACAAGATATGAAATCCGTAGGTTGTAATTATAAACTAACTAAAAATAAAATAAAATAAATAATGAACTTCAACCAAGAAAGACCTGATTTTTATATTATTGAAATCGATCTAGGATGATGGGCTATCTAACAATCATGTTGTATTCTGCAATTGATTCAACTTCTTAATTTATCTAATTTACTGATTGACAGGGTTGATATTACGACTATGAATCTCTCAAGTCCTCTAGCCGTCAATTTGTATTATTTTCATGCCTAGATCTTTATGGTCATGAACCTTATCACAAATGCATTTATATATCTTGTATATTAATCAAGCAGGGCGAACTAGGTATATCTCTATCCTAGTCGCAAATCCGCTCCCCAATGCCCAGGGTTGAGATCCCACTCTATTTAACCCTATTGTTATCTTAGTATTCCTCTCTCGAATTCAATCTAACAATCAAAGGTAGTATTCAATAGTTGATCAGACAATCAAATAATTAAGCGCAGGATTAAATAAATAAACCAATGCGATAAACTAGTTAATTAAAATCAATATTCGAATAACAACATTAATGAAAGAACCATAACCCTAGAACGAGAAGTTTAGCTCCACATAGACATGAAGGAAAAGCAACAAATCATCCAAAGAAAAGATAAAAACTATTAGTAAGTGTTGGAGAAAAGGTGAAACTTAATAATCTCCGGCCTTCACGGAGGCTCCTAGCAAAGGTGAAACCCAATAATCTCCGGCTTTCACGGCGACTCCTAACTCTCCTGTCAAAAGTTGGGTAAAAATCATGTCTTATGGACTATTTATATGTGTAGGAAAAAACCCAAACAAAATAACTGAGTCCAAAACGTATTGGAAGAATTTTAATCCGACAAAATTCCAGGCTCGCTGGGCGAGACCCACAGCAAGACAACGCCTCGCTATTTTGCCCAGGAGAACAAAAGGTTGCTGCTCTTTACGTTTTTTTTTGCTAAGTTTCAACTGTTGCATTTGTTTGCTTTATTTTTGTTGGGTCATTTGCATGATTGCACTTCAAAGGCGCTGGTTAATTTTTGCCCCTCAAATTGTTGGTTTTTAATTTTTGCCCTTTGCCTAATATCTCGAGGTTCTAGGTTCAAACTCCGGCTCAATAAAAATTAAAAAAAAATCGCAAGGCAGAAGTTGTTAAAGCTAGTTAATGATTGAAGCTAGCTAAGTTGGTGTGAATGAGAAATAGAGGGAAAAAGACAATGGAAGAAAAATGAAATTTAAAGCAAAGTTCCTTTGAAAAGGAGCTTTGTACCACATTGGTGGTAGAAAGGAAAAGTTATGTGCTTATATTAGAAAGCACTTCTTCTAGCTCTTATATTAAGAAGAGCGACTCCCCTTGCGCCGTCGTCATTGCTCGGCTTGGCTTCGATCAAATGATTTGATTGATAATTTCTTTGGACCAAATTTATTTAAATTCAATCTTTATTTTCTGAAATTATTTTTTTCATTTCCGTCGAAAATATTAATTGATAATTAATTAAATTTCGCGGAATAAAGTAAACTCCCAACATTCTTATTTTTCTGAAAAGGCAAGGCCTTTCCAAACGATCACCAACGCTTCTTTGTTACCGAATTGCATTCTCGACTATATAAGCGAGGCAATGCCTTATTTTTAACTACTGAAATTTTCGATACTCTGCATTCTTTTCTGAAATTAAAAAAAATTGAGTTTGTGTGTGTGATTTGCTGCCTTATTTGAGTTCGACGAAGTCATAGAAGTTTGAGGTACCGCTACATCTGTGAAAGGTATATCCGTTTTATCCTGGGAGGAAGTAATCCATAAACTCGGGTACAGTGAGGGGATTAAATTCCTTAAGGACACACAGTGAATTCTGTGGTCTCGGATATTTCTTTGTTTCTGCATTTTTTCGAGTTTACACAGTTTCTATTTTCTGGTTTTCAGTTTCTGCTTTCTGTTTCTAACTTTCTGAACACAGTTTGCCAACAAGCTTAAGGAATTTAATTATTTATGTGTTCATCTTTTTCTGTTCAACGATTACAGAAGGTTAAAATAAAGGAAAAAAAAGTGTTTTTTAAGAACTAAAAGTGCTGGCTAGAAATAAAGAGGAACTTGTATGTTTTTTGGAGACTAAAATCTTTTGATGTTCTACTCCGGTTGAGATTAAAGTTTTAATAACTTTCTACTCATTTGATTACTTGATTTGAAGATATAAAAACTTCAACGAGTATACAATATACAATTTCCCGCATTCGGTTTGAAGTATTTTTAATTATGTTTGTGTAAACTTTATTCGGTTTGAAGAAATAAAATCTTCACCGTTGTGTATTAAATATGGTTCTGCCACAACTGATTCGGTTCGAAGATTTAAATACTTCACCGTTTATTAAATTTTTGTGTTGTTTCATTTGCGACGGAAATGGGAGACTTAACTCCAAATCTGAATGCTACTGCTACTGCTACTGCCACACCAACCCTCGCGGTTGGCTTTATGAGCAATCTTTGCGTCCTGGCCGTGCTCCTCCGGCCGACCATGGAAGAAGCCCAAAAATTCAATGTTGGATTGATTTCAAACGATGGCAACTAAAGATGTTCTTCTACTTAACTACTTTAAGCCTTCAAAAGTTTATTAAGGAGGTCATTATTTTGGATTATGCGGAAAAAGCAACACACGAGAATAAACGTTTTGTTATGCGAGGCTTGGAAGCACTCATATTTTTTGTGCAAGAATTATATTCGCAAGCGGACTGGAGGATAATCTTTACAATGTCTATAGTAATGTGGGAACTTCAAAAGAACTATGGGATACGCTGGAAAAGAAATATAAAACTAAGGATCTTTGGATTGAAGAAGTTTAACGCTGCCAAGTTCCTAGACTACAAATAATAGATGGCAAGTCTGTTGTTACTCAAGTTCAAGACTTGCAAGTTATCATCCACGATCTCCTTGCTGAAGGTATAAATCTAATTAATACTTCTGTCGAAAGTATTAAGTGTGCCATTACTTACATATTGTTTGTTGTAGGTTTGGTTAGTGGAGCGTTTCAAGTTGCGGCAGTGATAGAAAAGTTGCCTCCTTCATGGATGGACTTCAAAAATTACTTGAAACATAAACGAAAGGAGATGACACTGGAAGATCTCATCGTCCGGTTGAGAATCGAGGAAGATAACAAGGCAGCAGAGAAGAAGCCTAATGGGAGACCATAGGGGCAGCACATATTGTTGAAACTGCTCCAACGAATCTGAAAAAGAGGAAAAAGGCATCGGGACCAAGGAACTATCCCAACAAGAAGAAGTTCAAGGGTAACTGCCACAATTGTGGGAAAATTAGGAACAAAGCTGCAGATTGCCGTGCTCCAAAAAAGGAAAAGAAAAAGGGTCAGGCTAATATGATTGAAACAAACGAGGAAGTTGATGACTTGTTCGCTATTTTGTCTGAGTGCAACCTAGTGGGAAATCCAAAAGAGTGGTGGATTGACTCTAGCGCCACTAGCCACATTTGTCTTTGTTAGAGAAGCCTTTGCTTCATATGCTCCCGCCGGGCCCGACGAGACCATATTTGTGGGAAATTCTGCAACGGCTAAGATTGAAGGTTATGGAAAAATACTGCTGAAGATGACTTCTGGCAAGGTGGTGACTCTCAACAACGTCTGTCATGTTCTTGAAATTAGGAAAAATTTAGTGTCTACCGGACTTCTAGTGAAGAACGGTTTTAAGTGTGTTTATGTTTCAGACAAGGTTGTAATAAGTAAGAACGAGATGTACATCGGAAAAGGTTACCTCACAGGGGGCCTTTTCAAACTAAATGTAATGGTCGTTGATAATAATAAAGTTTCTGCTTCGTCTTACTTGCTTGAGTCAAATGATTTATGGCATTCACATTTAGGACATGTCAATTAGAGGACCTTGCGAAAAATGATTAGTTTGGAAGTGTTGCCTAAGTTTGAATGCAATCAATCAAAATGTCAAATCTGTGTTGAATCTAAGTATGTTAAACATCCTTATAAGTCCGTTGAAAGGAATTCAAGTCCTTTAGACCTAATCCTTACAGATATTTGTGACATCAAGTCAATACCATCTCGCAGTGGAAAGAAGTATTTCATAACTTTTATTGACGATAGTATGCGATATTGCTACGTTTATTTACTTAATAGTAAAGATGAAGCAATTGAAGCATTCAGGCAATACAAAAGTGAAGTTGAGACTCAACTTGACAAAAAGATTAAAATGATAATGAGTGATAGGAGCGGTGAATATGAATCTACTTTTAAACAAATATGTTTAGAATATAGCATTATTCATCAAACAACTGCCCCTTACTCGCCACAATCCAACGGAATTGCGGAAAGGAAATATAGAACACTAAAAGAGATGATGAATGCTGTTAATAAGCCCCGTTTACCCCGAACTTGTGGAAGCTATCGTCGGTTAGCCGAATACTCAATGTGCCCCTTAGAAAACACAATCTATTCCAAATGAAAAGTGGAAAGGAAGGAAGCCCGATTTGGAATACTTCAAAGTGTGGGGGTGTTTGACAAGCGCATGATTCCTAAACCAAAAAGGTAAAAATAAGACCTAAAGCCATTGATTGTGTTTTCATAGGATATGCCACAAATAGTAAGGCATATCGATTTCTGGTTCACAGATCAGAAAAATCCCGACATTTAATTAGGTGAATACGGTAATTGCATCAGATAATGCTGACTTCTTTGAAAATATATATCCGCATAAAAAGGAATGTAAGTCATCTAGAAAAGAATCTAAACGACCTCGGGAAGAAACAAAGGAGAATGTTCCTGATGAGGAAAATCCAAGACATAGCAAACGTCAAAGAACGTCTACTTCATTTGGACTAGAATTTCTAACATTTTTGTTGGAAAATGAGCCTCGAACTTTCAGCGAAGCTATGTCTTCATCGGAAGCTCAATTTTGGAAAGAGGTAATCAATAGTGAGATAGAATCCATATTGAACAACAATACTTGGGAATTGGTTGATCTTCCTCCAGGGAACAAACCTTTAGGTTCCAAATGAATTTTCAAACGGAAAATGAGAGTTGATGGCACTATTGATATATATAAGGCAAGACTAGTTGTTAAAGGGTTTAGACAAAAAGAAGGTCTTGATTACTTTGATACATACTCGCCGGTAACGAGGATTACATCTATTCGGGTGTTAGTAGCGTTAGCCGCTGTGTACGGTCTTGAAATCCATCAAATGGATGTAAAAACAGCCTTCTTAAATGGAGATTTGGAGGAAGAAATTTACATGGAATAACCCGAAGGGTATGTAGTTCCCGGGAAAGATAAAAGGGTGTGTCGACTTGTTAAGTCTCTTTACTGACTAAAACAAGCACCCAAACAGTGGCATGCAAAATTTGACCATACAATGCTGTCAAATGGATTCAAGATAAATGAGTGTGATAAATGTGTCTACATTAAGAACACTCCAAACCACATCGTCATTGTTTGTTTGTACGTGTATGACATGTTGATAATGAGTAACGACATTAATAACATAAATGCTACTAAACGCATGCTTGCTAGTAAGTTTGATATTAAAGACTTAGGAGTTGCCGATCTAATTTTGAGAATTAAAATCCATATGACTCCTCAAGGTTTAGCATTGTCTCAATCTCATTATATTGAAAAGGTACTTGAAAAGTTCAAGTATTTGGACTTTAAAGTTGCAAAGACACCAATTGATGTGAACCTTGCTCTTGCTAAGAATAAAGGTGAAAGTCATTCTCAATTGGATTATGCCAGAGTGTTGGGAAGTTTGATGTATATCATGAACTGTACGAGACCTGATATTGCATATGCTATAAGTAAACTAAGTTGCTACACTACCTGATATTGCATATGCTATAAGTAAACTAAGTTGCTACACTAGTAATCCCGACCAAAATCATTAGCTGGAAATGAAACGAGTTTTGGGGTATTTGAAACTTACTCAAAACTTTGCTTTGCATTATAACAAGTATCCTGCAGTTATTGAAGGATACAGTGATGCAAATTAGTTCACCGGATCAACTGAAACAAAATCCACAAGTGGATACGTGTTTACCATTGGTGGAGAAGCAGTGTCTTGGAAGTCATCCAAACAGACATGTATCGCTCGCTCTACAATGGAGTCTGAGTTCATAGCTTTAGACAAAGCCGGTGAAGAAGCTGAATGGCTCCGAAATTTCTTAGAAGACATTCCATTTTGGCCCAAACCCTTGGCTCCTATATGCATATATTGCGATAGCCAAGCGGCAATAGGAAGGGCCGGGAGCGTTATGTACAACGAAAAGTCTCGTCACATACGACGAAGACACGATACCATTAGACAACTACTCTCTAGTGGAATTATCACAATTGACTACGTAAAGTCAAGAGATAATGTATCGGATCCACTAACTAAAGGCCTAACTAGAGAGGTGGTTGAAAGATCTTCGAGGGGAATGGGACTATGGCCGAGGACAAGTCACCGTGGCGGTAACTCTACCTAGAAGACTGGAGATCCCAAAATCTAGGTTCAAAGAGATCAAACAAAGTCATTGGTAACCGTTCAACATTGTCAAAATAACCTTTTTGGTCCATTCTCGTGATGAGACAATGTTCAGTACCAGGATAAAGCATTAAGGCTTTTTAATGGTTTCTAAGTTTGATACGGGGTATATCAAATCGTGTATTTACGGGATAACACATTTAGGAATCACCTATGTAAGTGTGAACTGTAAGTCGCTTCAAGGAAAATTCTATAAGGGCAATTCTCTACGCACTTATGAACCAGGCAGTGTTCATGGCTGAAACGAACAAAACAATGAAAACCAAAGATGGTTAATGGGTTAATTGTGTGACATGTGGTTGTCTAGGTATACACCAAAGCTCGACGGTTCAAAGATATCAAATTTACTGATTGATCGAGTATATCCAACATATGTTCACTATGGAAAGTTTAAAGAGAAATCTACTTATCCAGATGCGATTAATCCTTGCTTACGAATCACACAGTTTTTGTCATGCATGTTTTTCATCATATAGCCATTCCCCATTCATGTGGGGGATTGTTAAAACTAGCTAATGATTGAAGCTAGCTAAGTTGGTGTGAATGAGAAATTGAGGAAAAAGAAAATGGAAGGAAAATGAAGTTTAAAGCAAAGTTCCTTTGAAAAGGAGCTTTGTACCACATTGGTGGTAGAAAGGGAAAGTTATGTGCTTATATTAGAAAGTACTTCTTCTAGCTCTTAAAGGGTTGAGAAGAGGGACTCCCCTCGCGCCGTCATCATCGCTTGGCTCGGCTTTGGATTTGGTCAAATGATCTGATTGATTGATAATCTTTTTGTTTAAATTCAATCTTCATTTTCTGAAATTATTTTTTTTCATTTCCGCCGAAAATATTAATTGATAATTAATTAAATTTTGCGGAATAAAATAAACTCCCAACGTTCTTATTTTTCTGAAAATGCAAGGCCTTTTTGAACAGTCACCAACCTGCTGTTCTGAACAGGCATTCTCGCGGCTATATAATGGCGAGGCAATGCCTCATTTTTAACTACTGAAATTTTTGATACTCTGCATTCTTTTCTGAAATAAAAAAATAGAGTTTGTGTGTGTGATTTGCTGCCTTATTTGAGTTCGACGAAGTCATAAAAGTTTGAGGTACCGCTACATCTGCGACAGGTATATCCGTTTTATCCTGGGAGGAAGTAATCCATAACCTCGGGTACAGTGAGGGGATTAAATTCCTTAAGGACACACAGTGAATTCTGTGGTCTCGGATATTTATTTGTTTCTGCATTTTTTCGAGTTTACACAGTTTTTGTTTTCTGTTTTCTGGTTTTCAGTTTCTGCTTTCTGCTTCTAACTTTTTGAACACAATTTGCCAACAGAAGTTTGTAGCAAAATTAGGCCTATTCGGGCAAAAGTTAGGCCCTAAGGCAGAGTTTGGCCTTAAGGCAGATTTTTGCCTTATAAGGTTCAAACTCTATCTTAAGGTAGACTTTGAATCCAAAACTCTGGCTTGTGATTTTTTTTTTTTAAATTTTTGACTGAGCGGGGATTCGAACCTAGAACCCATGAATTTTTAGGCGAAGGACAAAAATCAAAGACTAACAATTTGAGGGGCAAGAATTAAAGACCAGTGCCTTTGAAGGGCATTCCGCGCAAGAAAAAAAAAAGGTTTTTGTCTTCACGTGGGGGGAGACAATTAACATGTGTCTCCCTTCTTGTCCCCCCTCTTTTTCTTCTACATTTTATTCAATTTTGCTCCACGTTTCGTCATCTTCGCAGTATAGCATTTTCAACGTAAAGTACTTAGATTTCACAATAAAGCACAAATTAGCCCCATATCAAATAGTCAATAGATGTTAGCTGTATTTAATACATTTAGCTCTAAAACAATGTATAAATATGGATAAAAATGACGGAAAAGTGTACATCAGTTACCAGGAAAAGGTCATGAAGAATGTGTTCAGGCAAGAAAGAGAGATCAGAATAAGAGGAAATATGAAGAAGGGCAAAGTCAATAGTGAGAGAAAGAATTGAAGGGGTGGCAAAATTAGCCCAAACCGATTTGACCCGCCCAATTAGCCCAGTTTTAATGGGTTTGGGCTAGAGTGATTTTGAAGATGAGCTTGCCCAAGTTGACCCATCACAAATCATCAACCCAAACTAGTACATCAAATGTCCTCCATTCATAAGTATAAAAGCTACCAAAGATAATTAACTTCTTTTTTAATTATTATTTAAATTTATTTTTGTAATTATTTTTATTTTTTAAAATGTTTATTTTTAACTTTTTTTTAGAAACAATTATTTTTATTTTCTTTTTAATTCTATTTTTTTATTTTTTATTTCCTTATTTTAAATTTTTACTAATAATGTTTTATTTTTTAGTTTTTTTTTTCCCTGAGGGTCTATGCTTGTCCGTTTTTGTTTAACCTATTTTCGACTCATCCATATCTGACACACGATTTCCACTCTTAGTTATGTACAAGACAACCATAAAAGTATATAAATGAGACAAAGGGGTTAAAGAGAGGAATCCTACAAAATTACTATTCATTACGTCAATTGACTTTTAATTTTCTTTGGATTTACTTTTCGGAAATAATTTCGAATATAATTTATGTACTGGGATAATTTATGAGAAAATATTTACAGTGAATATCTTCATTATTTTGAGTAAAAGCATAGATTTGAGTTTTTTTTATATCAAAAATTATTTAAATTTGATTTTCCAAAACATCGTTTATTTAAATGTTCTTAATTTTTTTCTTCCAAGACAAATGAAATGCTACGTTCTCCCCTATTTAGTTAATCATTAAAAAGTCAATAATAATGAAGGAAATTCATTGTGAGCATGTAACATTTCTTCCCACTTCTATCACAATTTAATTCACCCAAGTTATCAACATAATTATTATGTATGATAATGGGGAACTTAAGAGACATTAGGCAGCTATATAATGTGCATATAAATCTGTACAAACTCAATTTACTTCAAATCCTTGTCAGGCATTTAGCCAGTTTTTTTTGGTATGGTTCGAATTTTTCTTGAGAGAAGCAGGTGACCAATGATATGCAAAGGACATGAGAGTTAAGAAAATTTAGGAGATCTTATGGTCTTCCTTTATATGTACTTGCATAAGTTTATATCAATTGGAATCTCATTCGGGTTACAAGGCACTTATTTTTAAGTAAGATACTTTTTCTTACATGAAATTACACTTGAACCATGTCAAATTTCGCACGAGATAGTTGATTTAATTTAATGTATTTTTTTTGTATAATTTCAATTTATATCACAAAAAAGTTTGAAGTAGATAATATTGCAGAAGCACATTTGATGGATGATAAAGAGTTGTCAGAGATTTCAGACTTTAGTTAATTCGCTTCGATCTAATGGGGTTTCAATAAGGTACGTATTTGACATTTAAACTACAATCTATCTTATTATTTGAGATGTTCAACTTGAAGCTATGGGATTATGCACCTATCTAATTACTTGGATATCAAATCATATAGAGATTTTATGGTATAAATTTTTCCTAATTAGATAAACACCATTTAGAGATATGAAAAATTATTTGTAGTAGATGAACTACGTACAATTTAAGACTTAAAAGTTGCTTCAGTTGAACACCTAAACTTAAAGTTGCTTCTCTACATGTAACCTTTGTGAAAAAGAAATGGTGATATAGGATTGTCGTTATGCAAAACAAATTTTTGTGGAATAGGATTGTCGTTCACCTTACTTGCAGAAAAGTTTTTTTAAAAAATTATTATATATTATGCTTTAAAAAACATAAAATAAGTTACAAATGAGCAATTATAGAAGCTTTACCATGGTAAATTTTATGATTTTATTCTTGCTTAGAAAATATTGAAGTTTGTTGGAAAAATAAAGATTGCTTACTTTTTAATTATAGAGATATTTTTGAATTTTGAATTAAACTATTCAAATACTAAAGTTTTATAACAATATCTGAGGTAACGTATTACAAATATAAGGCAAAAATGTTATGAAATTGAATTAATTCTTATCAATAGAAATAATATTATTATTGTAATATCTTTGTTGTGAACTTGAAGACTTTATATCTAGTAAAATACGACACTATAAACAACATGTAGGATAAAGGTTAGGAAAATTATCAATAAATTTATATAAATTTCATCTGCCAACTTAAGGTTATATAAAACTCAACAACAACTTCATCTCTGTTATCGTAGCAGCTAAATAAGTTTTCATCTTGATACCCTATATATGTTTTTGCTTTTCTTTTTTTCCTCGAAGATAAGCTCTAAAACATGAAATCTAAGCAACTATTGAACTAGAGTCATATTTTCCTTCCTAAGCTCCTCCTCCATTTATTAATTCTTCTTGTGTTAGATTGATAACTATTGCATCTTTGAGCTGGTATTTAGCATTCTTTTTTCGCTCTTTCATCCCCATACTTTATCGTAATTTTCTCCAAACTATCTTGGTTCTTGATGGATGTGCCAAGAGTGAACAAAAGCTCTTTTTCATAATCCAAAAGAGAGAAGAGGACAGAGCTGCAGATTTTAGAAGCTGAACGCAGGCACCTTCGTGTTGAAGCTAGTGTCATTATGAGTTTTTGGTTATGTCCCTTGGGCTGACTAATGCCCCAACAACCTTTATGGACTTGATGAACAGTGTTTTCAAATCATACTTGGATTCTTTTGTGATCGTCTTCATAGATGATATTTTGATTTATTCTCGGAGTAGAGAGGAGATCGTACTTGGGATTCTGAAGGAGAAGCAACTTTACGCTAAGTTTTCAATGTGTGAGTTATGGCTTAGTTCAGTGGCATTTTTGGGACATGTAGTGTCCAAGGATGGTATCATGGTGGATCTTAAGAAGATCAAGACAGTTCCCGATTGGCTTAGATCCACTTCAGTCACTGATATTCGGAGTTTCACTCGCTAGGTATTATCGGTGTTTCATGGAGAGTTTCTCATCTATTGCATCCCCCTTGACTAAATTGACTCAAAAGAATGTGGCTTTCCAATGATCGGATGAGTGTGAGGCAAGCTTTCAAAAGCTCACGACTTTGCTGAGTACAACCTAGATTTTGACTTTACCTATGGAGGGAGAGAGCTTTACCATATATTGTGATACTTGACGGATCAGACTTGGGTTTGTTTTGAAGCAGAAAGGGAAGGTCATAGCCTATTCTTCGAGGCAGTTAAGGGAGCACGAAAAGAATTATCCCACTCATGATTTGGAGTTTGCAGCGGTGGTTTTTGCTTTGAAGATTTGGAGGCATATCTCTAGGGTGTGCATTGTGAGGTGTTTACCAATCATCGGAGTCTTGTAACATTTTTAATCAGAAGGATCTCTATATTAGGCAACGGAGATGGTTGGAGTTGCTTAAGGACTATGATATGACCATTCTTTATTATCCGAGCAAGGCCAATATAGTGGCGGATGCCTTGAGCCAGAAGTCGGTGAGTATGGGTAGCCTAGCTTGGTTACATGTTGGAGAGCGTCCTTTGGCTATAGATGTTCAGTCCTTGGTAAACAGCATGGTGAGACTTGATAATTCAGATCCTGGCAAGGTTATAGCTTGTGTGGTGGCACAATCTTCCTTATTAGAGCATATTAGAGTCGACAGTTTGATGATGTAAAGTTATGTAAGATTCGGGACAAGGTGTTACAAGGAAAGTCCAAGGAGGCAATTCTAGTTAATGAGGGTGTTTTAAAGATCAAGGGTCGTATGTGTGTTCCCTAAGTGGGGAATTTGATTAGATTGATCATGGAGGATGCTCATAGTTCGAGGGACTTTATATCCTGGGGATGTATCAGGATCTGAAACAACATTATTGGTGGTGTAGTATAAAGAGGGACATTGTAGTGTTTGTGTCTCGATGTTTGAATTGCCAAAAAGTGAAGTACGAGCACTAAAAGCCTGGTGGGATTCCTCAGAGGATACCTATTCCCGAGTGGAAGTAGGAACGGATTGCTATGGACTTTGTGGTAGGATTACCACGGACCTTGGAAAAGCTTGATGCCATTTGGGTCATTGTGGACCGTTTGACTAAGTACGGCTCATTCATGCCAGTCCAAAGATAATTGTATACAATTTAGAGAAGTTGGCCAGAATCTACATCAGGAAGATAGTTCGTTTGCATGGGGTGCCCATTTCTATCATTTCAGATTGAGGGACGCAGTTCACATCTCATTTCTTGCGGTCTATGTAGAAGGATTTGTGTACCTAGTTGGAGCTTAGTATGACATTTCATTCTCAGACTGATGGCCAGTCTGAGCGGACTATTAAGGTTTTGAATGATATGTTATAGGTTTGTGTGATTGATTTTGAGGGCCATTGGGATCAGTTCCTACCCTTGGCGGAGTTCACTAGTAACAATAGTTACCATTTGAGCAATGAGATGGCCCCGTTTGAGGCATTGTATGGTAGGAGGTGTCGTTTTCCAGTTGGTTTAATGCATTTGAGGTTAGACCTTGGGGTTCGAATTTGCTACGGTATTCCTTGGACAAGGTCAAGCTGATTTAGGAGAGGCTTGTCACGGCTCGTAGTAGGCATAAGAGTTATGCGGATCGCAAGGTTCATGATTAGGAGTTCATGGTTGTGAACGGGTTTTGTTGAAGGTTTCACCCATGAAGGGTGTGATGAGGTTCGGGAAGAAGGACAAGTTGAGCCCGAGGTATGTTGGCCCTTTTGAGATTGTTCAGCGTACTGGTGAGGTAGCCTATGAGTTGGCTTTGCTACCTGGTCTATTGGGTGTTCATCTTGTATTTCACATTTTAATGCTCAAGAAGTATCATTCAGATGGTTCTCATGTGATTCAGTGGGATTATGTCTTACTTCACCAAAATATTTTTAAGGAAGAACCGGTTGCTAGATAGGCAGATTCGAAAGTTGAGATCCAAAGAGATAGTTTCGGTGAAGGTTCAATGGAAGCATCGTCCGATTGAGGAGGCTACTTGGGAGACTGATACACCCAAATTACACCTTTAAATAGGTATAAAGAGGTCATTGGTCAAATATAGAACCCAACGAGGTTCGGGTCGAATCCCATAGAGAATACCATGAAGAAATATACTTACCAAGTGTAACGCTCGACTATTATTCTATATTTCTAGGGAAGTGGGCATAAATATTGTTTGGTTTTAAGTTTGTCACACTAATTGCTAGAGAAATCTTGTTGTGGATTTAATTGATTGATAAAAGGACTAAAGTTGTGATCCCAAAGGAAAGTAATGCAAATGGGTATCAATTCAACTCATTTATATGTGTAGATATAGTAAACAATGGGTTACTTAAGTTTACCAAAAGTCTCCAACCAAATTGGTAAGTATCATTACTAAGCTTTTCCAAGCCTTAGAATGTTACAAATGTGAACACCCCTTTTATTTTCAAGTAGCTTTCCTATTCCTAGCTCAAGTTATTAGATGGGGTTTAAAGCCTCAAATTCTTGCTATTTAACTCTTTTTCCTAACTTCTACTTTTTTTTTTCAAGCAAAGTACAAGTATTTAGGCACAAATAATGTTAGCCACCATTAGAAGTCATTCAAGCTTGAAGAGTTAATAGAAAACATCTTTAACATACAAATGAAGTTTGAATATAAAACTCAATCACATAACTAACACATTTGGTCCCACAACCTTAGCTAATGATATTAGCTACTCATATTCATTAAATAAAAAACAAGAGTAAAGTAAATATTCATGGTAGTTACAAAGGTAATGGAAGATGATGACAAAAGTACAAGATTCTTCTTAAAAACCTTCAACCACCACTATTCAATGCTCTTAATGCTAAAATCCAATAAAAAAGTAAAGTGAAGATTCTCATTACAAAAACCTAGAAGAATATTTATACATCCCAAAACGTGCAAGAAGATTGGACAAAAATGCCCTTGCGAGCCTCTTTTGCGAATCACGAAACGATCACAGGCGCAACCCGCGAATCTCGCTTTGCACACTTCTCTCGTATGCTACATAGTTCAACTCCTTAGTCTTTAGTTATGGGCGGGGCGAGTGGCAGGTCTGTGATTCGCAGGCAAGCTGGGCGAGTCGACCGTGTGAATCGTGGGTGATGCTTTTTCTCCAAAATTTCCACTCATATCTCGGACAAGTCGTGTATCACCTGTGCCATTAATAGGCTCATCCTGCGTTTCACATGCAATGCTAGCCTATGTCCTTAGCTGGTTTTTGCTCATTTCTTATCTTCTAGAGTTAAGAGCTAACATATGCTCTAAATCAGAATTCATCTAGCTCATTAAGTTGTTCCATCCTCAAGTTTGAGGTATCATCCCATTCTAGATTCAGCTTTTTCAAAGCCCACAATGCCTTATGCTCAAGGTGCACTGGGATATCACATGCTTTACCAAATACCAATTGGTATGGAGACACGCATCATCTAATTTCTTTGACCAATCGGTCCTATTTGCATTCACTGTCTTGGAGAGGATGCTTTTGATCTCCCTATTTGACACCTCGACTTGTCCATTTGGGATGATAGGGGTGGAAACTTTATATTTGACTCCATATTTTTCAAGAAGAATATGCAAAAATGAGAGCCCCATCGCTAATGATTGCCCTTGGAGTACAAAACCTTGAGAAGATGTTCTTTTTCAAGAATGTGGTGACACTTCTTCCTTCATTATTTGGAAGCGCCACGATTTCAACCCACTTGGATACGCAGTCAACCACCACAAGGATGTACTTGTTGTTGTAGGAACTCACAAATAGACCCACGAAGTCAGTGCCCCACACATCAAATTGTTTAACTTTAAGAATTGGTGTCATCGGTAACTCTGTCTTCTTAAGATGCCTCTATGTCTTTGACATTGATCAAAAGCTTTCCCAAAGTCATGGGCATCTTGATATATGGTTGGCCAATAGAATCCACTTTGAAGAATTTTAGCCCCCATCCTTGAGCTACTATGGTGTCCACCAACGGGTGAAGAATGACAAACCTCAATGATAGGCATCATATCCCCTTCGGGAATGCACCACCTTATGATGTTGTTGGCGCAAACCCATAATATATATGGCTCATCCCACTAGAACTTTCGGATGTCATTCAAGAACTTTTTTTTGTGTGGAAATTCATATCTTCCGGCATGATGTCACTAGCATGATAGTTTGCAAAGTTGGCATACCATGGGATCATATCATGTGACCCCGCCATTACTTGCCCATTCGAAAATGCTTCATTGATTTCAAGGCTGTCCGATGGACGCCCGCCTTCTTCAAGGTGAGACAAATGGTCCGCCACTTAGTTTTCACATTCTTTCCTATCCTTTACCTCAAAGTCAAACTCTTGCAATAAAAGGAACAAATGTATTAACCTCGGTTTTGCTTCTTTCTTAGCCATGAGGTAACGGAGGGCCGCATGATTGGTGTGAACAACCACATGAGTTCCCAACAAACAAGCACGGAATTTTTCAAAAGCATAGACAATTGTAAGCAACTATTGTTCGGTAACAGTGTAATTCATTTGAGCCCCATTTAGTGTTTTACTTGCATAATAAATGGGGTGGAAAAATCTTTTCACGCCTTTGGTCAAGAACGGCCCCATTGCCTAGCTACTAGCATCACACATTAGTTCAAATGGTTTAGATGAATCCAGAGCAATGATGATAGGTGCCGAAGTGAGCTTTTCTTTTAAGCACTCAAAGGCTTTGAGACAAGAATCATCAAACACAAACTTGGTTTCTTTTTCCAACAATTTGCATAGAGGATTTGCCACCTTTGAGAAGTCCTTTACAAATCTCCTATGGAATTCTGTATGGCCTAGGAAGCTTCAGACACCTTTGACGGTAATAGGAGGGGGAAGCTTAGTAATGACTTCGATCTTTACCTTATCAACCTCTATCCCATTTTCTGAAATTTTGTGACCAAGCATAATCCCCTCCTTCACTATAAAGTGACATTTTTCCCAATTGAGAACCAAGTTTGTTTCTTCATATCTCTTCAAGACTTGGGTTAGATTTTCCAAGCAATGATCAAAAGAATCCCCAACCATGGAGAAGTTGTCCATGAAGATTTTGAATGGATTCCTCAACTATGTCGGAGAAGGTCAACATCATGCAATGTTGGAAAGTTGTGGGTGTATTGCACAAACCAAAGGGCATTCTTTTGAAAGCAAAAGTCCCATAAGGACAAGTGAATGTGGTCTTCTCTTGATCCTCAGGAGCAATAGTGATTTTGTTATACCCCGAATAGCCATCTAGAAAGCAATAGAAGGCCCTCCCCACAAGCCTATCAAGCATTTGGTCCATGAAAGGCATTAGGAAGTGATCCTTCTTGGTCCAATGGTTTAGCTTTTGGATAAACCACTCCAACATCTAACCACTTGATAATTTCTTTCTTGATCACTTCTTGTATGGGAGGATTTAACCTCTTTTGATGTTCAACACTCAACACACATTCCTCATCAAGTTGAATTATATGGGTGCAAATATCGAGAGGAATCCCTTAAATGTATGCAATAGACCAACCGATTGCCCTCTTGAATTTTTACAATATTACCAACGATCTTTCAATTTGCTCTTCGGTTAACCGAGCGGAAACAATAACGGGCAAGCTATTGTTAGGATCAAGAAACTCATACCTCAAATGTGGAGGGAGAGGTTTGAGTTCCAAAGTAGGTGGTTCAATGAAGGAAGAGTGACTTAAAATTCAAAAGCTTAGGCGTACCTTGAATGCATGCTTGTAGCTGATTACTTTTACCATTGTAGTCATTAATACTTTGAGATGTTTGAATGTTTGTCATAGGGTCATAATGTGTATTTTCTTGAGGAAAAGCAAGAGTTTAAGTTTGGGTGTGTTGATGTACCGTGAAATTACGGCACATTTGATGCCATTTTCTTGCATGGGAGGATTTAACCTCCTTTGATGTTCAACACTTGGCACACATTCCTCATTAAGTTGAATTTTATGGGTGCAAATACCGGGAGGAATCCCTTGAATGTACGCAATAGACCAACCAATTTCCCTCTTGAATCTCCGCAATATTACCAACAATCTTTCAATTTGCTCTTCGGTTAACCGGACAGTAACAATAACGGGCAAGGTGTTGTTAGGACCAAGAAACTCATACCTCAGATGTGCAGGGAGAGATTTAAGTTCCAAAGTAGGTGGTTCAATGATGGATGGTTTTGTGGGAGGAGTTTTTCAATTCTCCAAATCAAGATCAAGTTTCTAGTGGTTGTAGTTGTAAGACCCCAAACTATCAAGACATTTACCGTCTCCTCGAATTCTTCATAATTCTCCCCATCATAGTTCATCAACACTGCCACCAAGACCTCACCAATATCTTCTTTCTCAATGGTAGTTTCTACCGCTTCATCAATAGTATCAATCACCAACACCACCCTCATATCCGCCGGTTGCTTCATAGTTTTACAAATATGGAATGTGATTTCCTCATTGTATGAAATATGATTTCCTCATTGTTCATCTGGAATTTGAGGTCACCCCTTTCAACATCAACAAGAGCTCGCCTGGTGGCTAGGAATGGTCGCACCAAGGTAATGGGTACCTCAAAGTCAACCTCATAGTCCAATATAATAAAGTCGGTCGAAAATATGAAACAGTCCACCCTCACAAGCACACCAAAGAGAATCTCAACCGGCTTCTTCACGGTTCGATCCGCCATTAGTAACCTCATTGTTGTGGATCGGGGAGTGCCCAAGACTAACTTGTTGAATATTGCAAGCGGCATTAGATTGATACTTGCTCCAAGGTCACACAAAGCTTTGGCAAATTTATACGCCCCAATGGTACATGGAATAGTAAAGACTCTGGGGTCCTCTTTCTTTTGCACTAAAGACTTTATGACGATGGAGCTACAATGGTGCGCAACATCCCCCGTCGTAAATCTAGTTTACCTCCTCTTGATGACAAGATCTTTCATAAATTTAGCATACCCCGATATTTGTTCAAGGGCTTCCACCAAAGGGATGTTGATCGAGAGTTGCTTGAATTTTTCAATGAACTTCCTGAATTTCCCATCGGCCGCCTTCTTTGCTAACCTTTGAGGAAATGGAGGAGGAGGTTTTGGAATGGGCGTTAAAACCCTTAGTACCTTCTCTACCGCTTCCTTACTTTTTAAAGCTTCATCATTTTCGGACACTTCTTCAATAACAATGGGCTTTTCAATACTAGCCTGCTTCTTCTTTGGAGTAACTTCTTCTTCAATAACCATAGGCTCTTCAAAAATTTCCTCATCATTAACAACTAAATTATCTTGCACCAACTTTCCTTCCCCAAGTGTCTTGCCACTCCTAGTAGTAATTGCATGGCATTTATGGTCACCATCATTCTTTGGGTTCGCAATAGTATCACTAGGGAGTGTGCCTTTTTGCTTTTCATTTAGGGTAGCTGAGATTTGGCTAAGTTGTGATTACAATTGCTTGATGGAAGTTTAGTGAGAGCTTACAAATTGTCCCATGCTTTTCATCTTATCTATCATTTCTTTGCAAAAGACGTCAGTCGACTCAACCTTTTACAACACTCTAGATAGCATGTCCTTCATTTTTAAACTAGCGGGATCATTAGTGGATGGTTCGCTTGAAATTTATTGATTCCCCTTGGGCGGGACATAAGGATTAGAGCTCTGGTGATTGTTGTAATTATTGTTGTAACCACCTTGATTGTTGTCCCGCCATTGTGAGTTTCCTTGCTCTTTGTTCCAACCTTAATTCCCTCGACCTTGCTGCCAAGGTCCTTGATTGAACCTTGGTAGTTTGGCCGGGAACTCCCCACTTGATTGCTGACAAAATTTGCCTCTTCATCATATATTTGGAAGCATTGCTCATCTTGAGGGCCTCCTTCACAAGACCCTACCGCATTTACCCGTTTAGTGTTTTCTCCCAATACATGCTTCGTGAGAAGCTCCATTTGAGTGACCAATTTTTCCATTGTTTCATCTCTATCTTCTTCTTTCTTGATTTTCTTCTGAGATAATACTATTTTAGAAGGACCTCCTCCAACGATTTTCGCCTCTCTAGTATGCCAAGCTTCTTCGGTCTCGGTCAATTTATCCAGTAAAGCACTTACCACATCATATGAATTTTCCATAACTGACCCCTCGTAATATTGTTAGCCACCGACTTGTTGACCTAGTCAAGTGACCGATAGAAAGTTTGGAGAAGAACACTGTCTTGCAACCCATGTGATATGCTCAAATTACACCTATTAAATAATGTAAAGCGGACGATATCAAATATAGTAGCCCAACAATGTTGGGGTCAAATGTCACATGGAATATGGTGTGAAAAGGTTACTAAAGTCGTATAGTACTTTCTTGCAGTCTAGTTTCGTATTCCGTTGAGTTTGTAGAAAATTAATTGTTTATTAACTAATTGCTTTTGGTTGTAATAAATGGATAAAGGAAATCAAGGTTGTGTCACCCTTTAGAGAAAGTGTATGCTATGATGATTAATCATGATATACTTCTAATGGATCATTATAAGAATGCACTTAATCTCTAATTGAATCCCTAATGTTTCCCAACAATTAAAGATTATTTCTCTTTATGATTTTTCCAAATATAAAAGAGTGTATATGAAGAACGGTTAATTCGTGCCAAGTTAATTCCTCTTATTCCTAATTGAATTTATTGAACAAGGGTTAAAGCCTTGAGTTCTTGTTATTTATTCCTACCAAACCCTACACACTTTCCCAGGTTAAGCAAAGTTTATGGCTTTAATCAATGTTTACAACCATCAATTATGAATGAAGAACAAAGAATAAATAAACCCTAACAATCCATTATGCATGTATCAATATCAACCCCTAATCACAAAACACCCATTCTAGGGTTCACTACATTAGTAATTGGTTTAGTTACTCATAGTAAATGAAGAACAATAAGAGATAATAGAAATCATAATGCTTACAATTGATTGGAATTAGAATAAAGTAACTGCAATTGTCTTGTTCTCCAAAAAGCATTAAAAACTATGAGTATTCAATGCTAGGGAAATAGAACTGAAATCTGATAAAAAATAATCTAAACAAACCCTACAATGGGTATTTATAATGGTCCAAGTCGTGAGAAATAAGATGACAAAACTGCGCCCATCGGCATTGTTCTGTAGACCGTAAAATGTTATACAGTCCGTCAAAATTTCTCCTTCAGCTGTCAAACTGACTTCATCAGACTTTTTGAGCTTCCACTTTGATGGACCGTCAAATGTTATACGGTCAGTATAATTGCTCCACAGAATTTCCCATGGCTGAGTTGCTCTCTGTTACTGCTTGACGATGGCTTTTATGTTCCATAGAATATTCTGCGGACCGTCTTTTGCTCCGTGAAATTTCCTTTGGTTACAAGTATCCTACGACAAGTCTATGGCACATTTGACGTGCCGTAGAATGCTCTGCGGTCCGTCTCTTGTCCCATCAAAATGCCTGTTCAGTCAACTTGCCATTTTTCACTTCTTTTTGCAAACTTTTCACGTAACTTCTCCAACTTTCTCCATATAAACACTGAAAAACCAAAAACACAACAAAAACCACATAAGAACGACACGAACTTGCTTGAAAACAAGTAAAACTCTCCATTAAAAGCATCAAATGTGCCGAAATTACGCGGCATATCAAGACCCCCAACTTAAAGTCTTTGCTTGTCCTCAAGCAAGTCACAGAACACAAATGACTCAACTAACTTAGATATAACAGAGTAACAATGTCTACAATGGTTTTGACTTCGAATTGCAGGCATGCAAGTTTCTCACAGCTAACCACCTCATTCTCATGTTCAAAACTACGACACAACGCTCAAGAATGCTAAAACTGACAATGACGCTTCGATCCATGACATTACATTACCAGAAATATCAATGAACACACAAATGTCGCCTCAGATGGTCTTTCCACATTTCACACTTTCAATCCTTATGCCCTCACATAGACCAAAGAATGTCCCACGCACATATATATAAAGAACAGGGAAAAAGACAAAGGAGAAGATAAAACACTCACACTCACACTCACAATGAAGTTCATACACTATAAAAGCAAACGCCATATCCCTTCCCTTATTTTCACAGCCTTTACCTTCGGATGGTTTGGTTGTGATCACACTAGGACTTTGTCTCAGCATATATGTAGGCTTAGGGACGGGTAGGATAGTTATTTAGGTATTAGTGACTCACCTTTCTTGAACACTACACTTCTCTTTACGTTACTTGCCTTTCTTTTCTCCCTCTTTTTACTTTTTCAACTTCGATGTGTTTTTCAAACTAATGTATCTTAACTATCTTTTTGTGCAACAATTTTCTAGTTTTTGAATTTTTTCTCTTTTTTAATTTTTTTATAAGTATTTACAGTAACTATATGACAACCACATCGAGTCCTCAACTAAGTAACTCACACCATCCCCAACTTAGGCATTAGGCCTCTTTTTCACACATGTTTCACCCCCAACATAGGCTTTTAGCCTCATGTTCTCTTATAGTGTCAAGGAGGGAAGGGGTGCAAAGCTGGAATCATTTCAAACGAGGGTATGGGTTTGTTAACAGCTAGTCAAGGAAAAGGTCAAAGGCTCAAAGGGGAAGACTAGGGATTATATACATGAACGGGTAATCGCATATAAGGCAAAGTGACTCATTTACACAAAAAAGCCTAAGATCATCTCAACAACCAAACTATCCTCAGAATTCAAGCATGACAAACCGGGAAATTTCTAGATTACAAATGTAGCACATGAACACAAACTAACAACTCACACACAGAATGGCATAAGGATCTCTTTTGCTACTGCAATTATAACCTCCTAGCAATCATTCATTATCCACAATACCTAATAACCAGGATGTCATAAAAAGAATCAATTACGTCAATTGTTAGCAGTTCTTAAGTATGCATCAAAATTTTGAGGGGTTTACAAATTTTAACCAAATGCACAAAACATGCCATCAGTTCAAAAACCACTATGATATAAGTCATTATACTCTAAGCAACAACCTAAACATGCCAGTTTCAATATAAATAAAACCCCTTAGGAAAAGAACTTTGGCAAGAAAAGCCGAGCGGGTTCCTAAACACATATATAAAATTACAACAAGATCACATATCCCACCCCCCCAACTAAAAATCATGCATTGTCCCTAAAGCATGTAAAAAAAGTAAAATAGAGGGTTAGGACTACCTTGGGCTCTCTAGGCGCGCTGCTCGTCTTGAGGTGTAACCACTTCATCAGTGTTGACCAGTGCTGGATCAACTGCTGGAACTGTAGTACCAGTGGGTAGCTCTGTCTGTGTTACACCTTATAGTTTTGTACGTTAAAATTCGTTAGGTGTTAGCTTTGTAATTGTGGACACTGGAGTACCGTCTAGGATATCTGAGATTATATATGCCTACCTTATGATTATGAGGGTTTAAGTTCATATAATAAGCTAGGGAAGAATTGGAGGGCAAATGGATTAAGAAAATTACGTTTGTTGGAACGTTGGAGAAAAGATGGGGGACAATTTTGGTCCAACTCGGAGAAAGAATATCTTTTGGCATATGAGAAGTTTTGAGGTAAAGTAAAAGCCTAAATTAAAGTTCAAGAAGTCTAGTTTCCAACGCAATAAACTCGCATCAATCCGGCATCGGAATCAAACGTTATGAGCAATTTAAGACAGAATGCCGGGGCAGGGAATAACCCTGCGCGAACGTGCACCGGGTGGCACAAACGCGCAGGATCGAGCAGCAACTCGGGGCCTAACGCGCCCCTAAGGTGGTGGCGCGAACGCGGTGCCGAACAAATTCCCAGTCGGTACAACCCGACTCTAGAACATTAAAAGGG
>NC_081347.1:24496462-24503577 GCF_029784015.1 Lycium ferocissimum | reverse complement strand
GAGTTGGGTTCGATTTTGGGGGAAATTTAAAAAAGGTTTTTGGCCCCGCCGTGGCGGTCCCCGGACCGCTGCGGCGGTCCCGGCCTTAGCTGCCTGCGGAGTCAACATGGCGGTTACGGTCCGCACTAAAATGGTCATAACTCCCTCATCCGGAGGCCAAATGCGTCGATTCTTTTTCCTATAGATTCATAATTTCGATATGGATCTAATGGTTTAGATATCACTAAAAAAAAGGTCGGATACTCAATATAGAGCCATTTATATCCACAAACCTCTGGCGAAAACATCGAATACGAGTGCGACAAAACGCAAACCCATCTGAAACTCTTCGGAACCTCACCAAAACCTGTGGACAAGTTTAAAATCATCATATTAACATGTTGGAACCTTCAAAACATTGACATGGGGTCATCCTAACCCGACGTTGACCGTGGTCAACTACAACTTCGCTTCGAGTTCCTAGCTTCTCCTCAAAGACTCAATTTACCGCTAACACAACATGGAGACCAACCCAACGACTTCATTAAGTCATAGATCATACTAACGGGACTTGGGGAAAGGGTTAACAAGGTTAAATGGGTCAAAACACTGTAATAACTAAATGGGTCATTACATGAGATTATAACTCACATTTTGAAAACTTTGCATATAGCTCCCGAGCCTGAAGAACTCTAAGGATAGCGCATAAATGATCCACATGTTCTGCCTCGGATCAAGAGTTTACTAGGATATCATCGATAAACACTGAAACAAATAGATCTAGGAAAGGGCTCAACACATTATTCATCAAATTCATGAATACCGACGGTGCATTGGTCAATCCAAACGACATTACTCAAAACTCAAAATGATCATAACTAGTTCTAAAGGATGCCTTCGAAATGTCCTCCTCCTTGACTCTCATCTGGTAGTACCCCGATCTCAGATCTATCTTTGAAAACCATTTGGCACCCTGCACCTCATCAAATAAATCAACAATCCTTGGAAGTGGATATTTATTCATTATTGACACTTTATTCAACTGCCTGTAGTCAATACACATCCGCAAGGAACCATCTTTCTTTCTTGCAAACAACACAGGTGTTCCCCATGGCGACGAACTAGGCCTAATAAAACCTTTCTCGAGCAAATCTTTCAGTTGCTCCTTCAACTTTTTCAATTCTGCAGGAGCCATTCTATAAGGAGGAAAGATATGGGCTTAGTATCGGGTAACACATCAATGGCGAAATCAATCTCCCGAAAACTAGAAACTAACCATTTTTGTTCTGCAATCAACATTGGCATAACAGGAGGCCAACCAATCCGTACCCATAATGACATCAAAATCTACCATTTTTAGCTCAATCAAATCAGCCATGGTCTGGCGGTCGCAAACTACAACCACATAATTTCTATATATCCATCTAGCTATCACTGGATCACCAATGGCGTAGATACTTCAAAAGGTTTTAATCGACTCAGGTGTCACCCCAAACCGACCAGCAACATAAGGAGTAACATATGCCATGTAGAATACGGATTAATCAACTCATATACATCATAAGAGAATACTAATAATATACCTGTGACAACATCAGGGAAAACTCAAGATCCTGTCGCCTAGCTAGTGCATAGATACGATGCTGAGGACCATTCGAACTGGACACTCCTCCTATACCCCTACCATGGCCTGCTGATGTCTGTAACCCTTGCGCCGGAGGGCGTACAGATGATGAAAAACCAGCTGTTGATCCTGGGGGCTGGACCCTACCTCTCCTACCTATCTATGGACATTCACACTTGATATGGCCTGGCCGACCGCAGGCATAACAAACATCTAAACCCAATCGGCACGGTCCCCAATATAACTTACCACACTGAGTACGTCGTGGTATAGGTGGTCTCATCTGGCTGGAGACACTTCTAATATGAGAACTGGGAACTTTGGGACTCTCAGCTGGCCCAAAACAAGCGAGTCTATCAAACCTGGGTCTAGGAATATGCAGGTACACTGGTTACTCAATGAGCCGAGCGTTTAGAGAACTGCTGCCTTGGTCTACCTCTGAACTTATTGTCGAACCCTGAGAACCTGGCCTTCTTGCTATGACCCCTATCACCATGGCCCGCACCCTGCCACTGAGCCTAAGCGGCTACCTGTTGGCCGCGCGACGAAAAGATCTCATCTCCTCGGCTCCGAGGCATCTGGCAGGAGCCCGGGGGTGTGAGAGCTGGAGCTGAGGCTCCTTCGTGCTCCTTTGAAATGGGTAGAGTATAAGAGGCCTGAGATGTAACCTTATTCTGGGGCTCACTCTCCTCTATGTCTACCGGCGGTTCCCGCTCAGTCCCCCTACCTTCCATTGTCTTGCCCGTCTAGGCTGCTGTAGCTTTTCTCTTCACAGGCATCGCTAAAAAAAGTAACACACAATTAGGAAAAGGGAAATTCTTATATCATGGCTCTATCGTACGATTTATGATGAGGAAGAAAGTTCAATCATTCCTAAATGCCCTGCAGCCTCCTATTTATAAGTGTAGCGCACACCCATAAATAAGAATCTACTGGACACAGCTCGTAGACACACCCTAGGACGAACTGCTCTAATACCACTTTTGTCACGACCTAATCGAGGGGCACGACGGCAAATTTCGACGGGCACCGGAGCCCCAACCTACCGGCACCTCTTAAAATATTCTCATAACCACATCTAGGTGAGCCACATGGCTAACTCATAATTACCACAAACCAAAAAGGGCACAAGTTCCATCAAACATCAGGGCATCTATATAAACATCATTAACCATGCCTATATATACAAGCCGCCAAGGCTACCACAAATGATATACAAAATATAGACTGATAAGGTTATGGGACCTCTAACTATACACATCTGTCTACGAGCCTCTACAAGGAGTGCATAACATCACAGGGACAGGATAGGACTGTGCCATGCCTATATGTACACAAAAGAATAGTACCACTAGACTGCAGCTCCGAGGCAAATAGAGCGCTCCTGAGAGATAGCTGATGAAGCACCTAAGAACCTGATCCATCCCCCTGCATACCTGCGGGTATGAACGCATCGTCCACAAATAAAAGGACGTCAGTACGAATAATGTACTGAGTATATAAGGCATGAAGCATAATATAATAAACATATATCATAAGAGGAGAAGATAAGAATATAACTTGGCACCTTGACTTATTGAAGTACTCTTAGTATGCACATACGTATACGTCTACTCTTATACTCTAGAAACCTTAACTACACTCATAGGCAATGCTATAACTTGATTATCTTATTATCTTAACATTATCTGGCCTTGTGTTGCAGAACGTGCAACCCGATTCATAAATAATGTATATGTTGCGGAACGTGCGACCCGATCCATATATAATGTATATGTTGCGAAATGTGCAACCCGATCCATATATAATGTATATGTTGCGGAACATGCAACCCGATCCATAAATAATGTATATGTTGTGGAACGTGCAACCCGATCTATATATAATGTATATGTTGCGGAACGTGCAACCTGATCCATACATAATGTATATGTTTCCTATCCTCAACTTATGTAAAGTACTATCAGATTTCTATTTAACTCTTAGATGTCGAATGAATACTAAGTGCATATAAGTCCCTCGGGAAGTATATCATAGTGTTGTGAAGCTATCTGATTAACTATACCTTATCTGGAGAACCAAATCCTACATTTGTTTCGTAAACGACAACCTTTCAATTAAGGTACATATTTGAATTCACTTGAATAATGCAAGGTAATTCTATGCCCCAACTATAGTCGTATACCTTATGTCATCTTAGAACATACTAGCAACTTATCTAAAATACAAAAGACGTGCAAAATGACTCTTCATTATGCTTACAAGCTCTACTATCAAGGAGTGAATAAGAATCAAGGATGTTCTCGATTATCATGAATATAATCAAGCTTAGGACTTTTATCATGTCTAACTTACATCAGAGGCATGCCAAAAGAAAGAAAGAAAAGGATAGCCTTCACATACCTTCACGTCTCCTTAACTACTTAACGTTCTCCTGCCTAGCTCGCAAATCTACATTCAAGAGGATTCATACTAAGGTTAAGTCTTAAAAAACACTCTTAAGTTCAAACTAGTATAATTAACGAACTAACGAAATTTGGGCAGCATTTCCCCTAGTTTATCAACTTCCACCATATTACACAACAACTCCCAAACAACAATAACAACATCCACAATATCAGAATTAAGAAGTTATATTCAATTTAATCTCAAATTTATCAAAAAATCCCTTTTTAAGTTCATCTCATAGTTATCTTCTTCACTTCAACCCTTTATGACTTTTCCACTTTCATTATTTTCCTTTCCAAGAGTTACTAAACCTTTACATCAAGTCAATCATGTAAATAATAGAAAGAATATACCTTATAATGGAAGAACTTCACCTTTCTCAACTCTTTCCAAGATTAAGTTCATCACCACCTTGAAGAGAAATAAGAACAATCACCTTCCATGGATTCTTTTGGGGTTTTGATGTTGATCTTGTCTCTTAATGATATATAAGGGTTTAGAACATTGAGGAACCTTCAAGAACTCTCAAGAACCTTCTTTTAGTTGTGGGGAAATAAGTATGGAAAGTTAATGTGAAGAACGGGGTCCTTTGGGGTTTACAAAGGTGTCCAAATCGCCCCACCACTCCGTGTTGCGCTGAGTGTGCAGCTGCATACTTCCTCCACAACATGGGGGTGGTGTTGGGCAGAAATCTCACCCAAAATAGGGAGTTTTCGGCCTAGCATACTGAGTATGCGGCCACATATTTCCCATTTCTCCCCGGTTTCGCGAAAATGTCCTCTTCTTGACTCGTTTGACTTTTAATCCTTATGGAATCTTCTTGGTACTTGTATAAAATTTCATTAACCATCTATGGGCCCTATAGTTCCACCCTCAAGGTAATGCTAAGAAATGTATAACTCAAATGATACAAAATATTTCCAAAACATGACTCAATTCTTCCAATCTCTTAACAACTTACTTCTGCCGCTTCATATGACTCCAAAACCTTAAGGTACACACTTAAAGTTATCAAATACCCTCCTTAACCGTATAAGGGCTTCATTTCCACTTTAGGCTTGCGTTAGTCTACTCATAATGCAACGGCACAAAATTTCCAAGATGTAACATAGTAACACCAGCTGCCGCCTGCTGGGCATCAAGATGAAGTAATACTCTGGCCATAGTATCATGCATGGCTAGATCCGAAGTAACTTCAGGCTGTGTCCGTGCTGGGGCCACACCATCCTCTGTCACGCCTAGCCTCGATCCAGCTGATACTCGGGCTCCGGATATGGAGACCTCTCTCGATAGTGTCCCACCACAGGAGCCCTGCCCCTAGCTGGCACGTACCCAGCGGCCTCTAGCTCGAGTCCTCACCATCTGTTAGAGAAGAGATAAGAGTCAGATACCAATTTGATCTTTCCATATACCAATTAGAATAAAGTAGCTCGAAGAATCAAAGAAAGTGAGATTTCCTAAATGTCCTATAGCCTCTCGCAGATAAGTACGGAGCTCATCGTATCGATCCACGAGACTCTACTAGATACGCTCTTGTATTATAGATCGGGTAACCTAAGGCTCTAATACCAACTTGTCACGGCCCATTTTGGCATAAGCCGTGCGGGAACTTACCTCTCCCACCTCGATAAGCGAACTCTTAACCCAACGATAATTAAAACATAAATAATTAAACCAAGCAACCGAATAGAATGAATACGTAAGTCTCACGAAATATATATATATATATATAGTGCGGAATAATAATAATACCCCAGGGTCTAATCTGAGTAATACAAGAGCATCTAAAAGGGAAATAATACAAGTTTGGAATAATAATACATAAAGTGTCTATGTCTCTGAATAGAAGTAGGACATAATGATAGAGAAGTCTTCAAGGCAGCGAACGACGATGCTCACCCTGGAAACTCGAAGATAATGCTGAAGCGACTATCAGCCATGTGTAATGGAAGCAGATCCAACCTGATACTCTGCATTCATAAGGAAATACAGCAAGTGCAGGTCAGTACAAAACAACAGTATTGGTAGGCATCATCGGCCGACTAAGCATAACTAACACAATTCAGATAATAAAGGTATAAGCAGACAAACCAATAAGTACAATTCAAATGTAATCGAATCCAAGTACGCGTCATCACCTAAGTAAAGCATCTAATCCCAAATGTGCCAAGTCTGAATGTATCAAGTCTGAATCCATATTCACAAATACAACACCAAAACATCTCAAAATCAAGACATAATGCAATGCAATGCAATAGTGCATGAATGCAATGCAATGCCATTCAAATGTTGTGTACACATGTACTCCGGACGGAAATATCGACATCTCGGTAGCACAATCCATTTTGACTCGCGAAATCTAAGTGCCACCCTGATACAAGACCAACTCCATTGAGCTTCATGAAGATGGAGTCTTTGAAGATCACGGGAGGCCCACATAGGATGGCCTTCAAAATATGGGAAATAGCTTAGATGGAAGGCTTCAAGAACGTCACATTCAAGATATGGAAGATAGCTTGGGAGGCGGAGAAGGAGGCTATTCATGCAAAAGGGGCTAGTACTTAAATGCAAGCCTTTTCAAGTTTCACTTCCATGGAAGACATCCAAATAAGGCCCATACTTCATTAAGAGTATAATTGTAATAATGTAGTGTCTTCTTTATTTCATTAGTATAAATAGTAGACTAAACATTTCAATAGGGAGCTTTTGATGAATTATGAATATTTTGAGTGTTTTAGGGTTATCTCTAGAGAGAAACTTGTGAGAGGCCTTTGGTAGGCTCTTGTTGATTCTTGTGTTGTTGAGAGGTTGGTTGCTTGAGATTCGATTCCCTTGAGGTCAACTTAAGAATTTGGTGTTTCCTTAGATGATAATTTAGAGGTCTTAGTTTTATATAACTTTGGTTGCTAAATTGAATCTTAAGTTGTGTCAAATTATCTATCTTTTCTTTTCCTTTTGTTTATCTTCTTAATTTCTCATTTTTGCATATCCGTTCTTGTATCAATTGGTATCAGAGCTTAGTTTAGGTTTGTTCCATCAAATCTAGTCTTGGGTTTTGATTCAA